>NC_056737.1:1458964190-1459029190 GCF_019279795.1 Protopterus annectens
ACAGCACTTATAATCTATCCAGTAATTCTCAGTTAAGTATTATATGGCTAATTCAAATCCTGCCTCTTAAACCTCATTCCTTCTCTGGATGTATTGTTCTCACAATTCCCATTTTTCCTATGTAGTTTGCTCCTTCCCATTTCTAAAGATCCCAGTTCCAGTTGTTTTATCTCTGTTACTATGTTCACTAATTCTAGTAATGTTGGTCTAGACTTTGATTTCCATTTTCTAGTAATTGCTTTTTTGGCAGCCATCATAATTAGACTCAGCAAGGTTTACTTTGTCTAGGCAATTCCGATTCTGTATCATAGCTCAAAAAAAAAAAAAAAAAAAAAAATCTTTCCAGTCAATCCAATCCACTCACAGAACATCTTTGACAGTGCAGTCCACAGGGAATCCCTAATGTCTGCCAGCTCATTACACTCCCAAAAAATATGTTCCCAGCCACCTCTTTCTTACCCGTCACGCCTCCAATATTTGCTATCCACCTGAAGAAAAATTACTTGGAATCTACTTGGGGTATAAAAATACCTATATAAACACTTCCAGGCAAAGATCCTAAATCTTCTAGACTTTGTTGCATATTTGGGAGATATACATATATCTCCCGATTGCATTTTTGTGAATTGCTTATTCAGTCTCACTTATTAATCCTTTCTAAGCTCCTCTGATTGATTCTTATAATTATCACACAATATTTTATATGCTCTACTATTTATTACTTTTTAATGGCAGCTTATGTTCTAGATTTTATTAAAAACTCTATCAGTGCTGGTCTTTCATTTAGACCCCCCCCCCCATTTCTTTCACTTTGTCTATACTCTGATATCAATCCTTGATAGGGAAGGCAGTCTCTACCCTGCCATCCAAATAAATTCTTGGCCTCTTCCCATTCTATTACCTTTCACTTTCTAGTTATTTGCTCCAATACCTTAATCCCTTTGCCAGTTTTCTCCAATAAATTCCATCACCCACTCGCCTATTATCTGTATCTCTAACCACAGCCATCCCTATAGCAGGATCTCTTCTCTCCATTCTCCTGCTGGTTTAGTTCTTAGAATACTCCCTGCTATTTTATGAATATAAAACTCTGCATGATTTTTGTTGTTCTCCTTAAGAGTCTGCATCCAAAATCCCAATCTTACCTTATGTTTTGAGCATCCCCCCTGAATCATCACAATTCCTTTCCACTTTAAATTAGAGTTTTCTTCTTGTGCTATGTATAAGAGCCTTAATTGTGTTTCTCTAGAATACCCCCTCATATTGTGTAATCTCAGTCTGCCTTGTTATAATGAAAGAATCAGCTTATCCAACTTGACCCTTGCTGTCTTCCCTTCCCAGATAAAATCATTCAACTCTTTTTTAACTGCTATCTACAGCTTCTCCTCTGGTTAATAAAAATATGCCTGACCTGTGCATAAGACTAAATGGACTAAAAACATTTTCCTTAGCTGCCACAACAAAGTCATTTATAATCCATACTCCTAAATACTTCATTTTATCATGTCCTCATAAATATGGATATTGTTGGACAAATTCATGTGTGGGTACAAAATTTACCACTATTGCCTTCGTTTTAGCTTCATTAATTTTTCATCCTAAGAAGATTTGGAACTGTCTTAAAATGGTTTACAACACTGTACTGTCCCTTTCTGGTTTTGTCATGTATAAAACAATATTATCTGCAAATAGAGCCAGCTTCTCCTGACTGTCATACCATTTATATCCTTGAATTTCTTAGCCCCTTATTTTCTTTGCCAATGGTTCTAAATATAATGCAAACAACAAATGAGAAGTGGACAACCTTGCCTGGTTCCTCTACTCAAGCAGAAGTTATCAGAGAGGACTCCACCCACTTTAATTTTCACCTCTGATCCCTCATATCCTAATCAACCTTATACTTGCATGAAGTCCCAGTCTACTCTGTTGAATGCTTTCTCTGCATCAAGACCCACCAGCAACAGTGCTATTTTCTTACATTCTGCTTTCCTCTAGATCATCAGCATTCTGTTAATTTTGCTAAATGTTTGCCTCCCCTCCACAAAACCACACTGATCCATATCTATCAATTTTAGCATCACTTTTGCCATTCTTTTAGCCATTATAGACACTTTATAATCATGGTTTAGTATTGAAATGGGCCTGTATGAAGTTGGATCTGATGGATCTTTACCCTGTTTAGGTATTAGAGCTACCACTGCTTTCTTCCAGGATGTTGGTACTTCTCCTCCTCTTAAAATACTGTTAAACAAAACCTTCCCGATCTTTATCAGTTTTTTCCCTCTTAGCTTCCAATCTTCCACAGGAATACCATCTATTTCTAGGAACTTTTCTGTAGATTGGTTATACACAGTAATTTTTATCTCATGTATTCCTATCCTGTTAGTAATTGAGCCTCATCTACCTCTAACCTTGGCATATTTAATTATTCTATAAACATTTACATTTGTACCATTTCTTGATCTCCATATTTATCTGCTTTACACAGACCTTCATATTTCTAATACTTCTACAGAATCTCTTGTTATCTTCCCTGTTATATTGTCTCTAAGCTTGGTGACAGCCCTTTCTATACTTTCTGTTGCCTGAGTTGCTGTGCTAAAGGTTTCATGCTCTAAAATAATGATCAAAAATGGTTGCTTAACAGCAATATTTCTAAACCCATGCATATTATTGAGGTAATCCATTATTTTCTGTTTAGCATTCTGCAGTTGCTCCTTTTCTTATTCTGAGAGATCCCCCCTATTTTGCAATAATTTATCATTTGTCAGTCCCTCTAAATAATTCTTGTTACTTCTTAACCATATCTCCCTTTCCTTTATTTCCACCCTAGTTTTAAACTCTACTTTAATGTAATCCCACTCCCTAGCTATATTTTCAGAAGAAATTTCTATTTTCCCTAGTAGATCCTGAGTTAATTCCAAAATCCATTCCTTAAATTCATCTCTTTTCAATTGATAGATGGGAAAGTACCAGTGTTCCATTTTTATTTCATTACCTTGCATTTTTATCTTAGTTATTATTGGCATGTGATCTGAAATAGTTATTGGGTGTATTTCAAGATCTTCAATTAAATACACATGTTCCTGTGAGATACAAATTTTATCTATCCTAGCACAGTTTTTGTATCTTGGAGAATAAAATGTAAATTCACGTCAAACTCTTAGTACTAAATTCACATCTTCCATGCTAAACATTTTCTTCACAAATCTACCCTCTTTTGTTATATTTACCCTTCTAGGTCCCCACACACATCTGCACTGTTGCAAACCAAATTCCAGTCTCCACCTGTAAGTAATATTCCTTGCTGAAAGCTGATTATTTCTCCCAGAATGGTTTTAAGATCCATTATAGCAGTTTCAGGTGGAATGTAAATGCATACCAGTTTAATCCTCCTCCCTTGCCAGTAGCTTCCTAGTACTATATATCTTCCATTATTATGTTTTTTCCCTCTTCTATCACTATTGGAGCTCCTCTTGCAATTAATATAAGTATTCCTCTTTTCCTTTGCCCAGATATTCTGCTGCATAACCATCCTGAAATCCTTTCTTTATCAAATTCCCATGTTAATTTCTTTCCAGGTCCATCTCCTGTAGCACAGGTATATGCACTTTACATTTTTTAATATAGTTCACTACATTTTCTTTTTTATATTTATCTGTAAGACCCTTCAGATAGAAAGACATTACAGAAAGCACAATATTCTCATGTAGTTTTATTTTTATTTTATATTTATATTTCATATTTATTTTCTGCTTTTAGCAGATTTGTAAGTGTTGGTGTCCTTGGTACCTTTTAAGTTTTATTTTAACTTTGTGAGAGTATTAATGGTTGGGTTTGATCACAACGCTTTGCTATATGGGCTGTGTTTCATTCTTAAGTTATTGACTTGTAATAATTATTTTAACCAGTTTATCTTTAAGGAATGATTTGATGGTTCCTAATTATGTGATTGTTTAATTTAGGTATTAAGACTTGCTATTTATTGAAGCTGGCAAGCACACCCTGTTGTCTGAGGATGGAAAGTCACTGTATTTTCCAAAAGCGCTAACGTAATAAAGTGTGTGGTTTGTTGTGCCTAAACAGCTAGTCCTGGTTTTTGTTTACTTAGTTTGTCTGCCTTGTGCCTTTGCTTGTTTGTGGAGTCGTTATGGCCAACCAGGACGGGGCTGTTTCTCAGGGCTCACTATTCTCTTCCATCGAAGCAGCTGACAATAATCCCGATGAGGCGAATGCCAACGGAGATCTCACTACGCTGCTGCAAGTCCTTATGGGACGAGTTGACACACTGACCCAGAAAGTAGAAAATCTGGCAGGGTCTGCCAGATTCGGAACCAACACTAACGTCGCTCCTGTTCAAAATGGAGCTTTAGCAACAACGAATGTTGCTTTGCTTTTCAACGCCAATAATAGTCTTCCTACGAACCACTTGGAACCTAATTCTGATGTTCAAGGTTGTAGTCAAAGTGATATACGCCCAGCACTAAGGCAAACACTGAGAGCTGCTGGTGGGCAAAACAGCAGCCCTAGTGATGTAGGTTTGTTGCCTAGAGTGCAGGATGAGAGTGCTGCTGGGCTTCCAACGGAAGGCATTGGTGGTCTAGCTCCTAGCTTGAGAAGGTTTTTAAATAACTATGATTTTTTCGGTGACGACAATGGAGGAGGAACACGGTCTCCGCAAAGAGACCAGGACACTTCCTTAACAGGTACCATAAACTCTTTTGACTATTCATTGTTCCGCTGTAGGAAACTACAGCTTGAGATTTCCTACCTTGAAGAGTGCTTGAATAAACTGATTGTGCCTAAGGGTTTGAGACAATGGAGGTACCCAGTGGGGCTTGTCAATCAGTCCGATTTCCATATTGAATTGATTAATTTATTTAATGCACAGGCTTTTGAGTTTATGAGACTGTTAATCAAGGAATATAAAATTCAAGTGACTAATTACATTAAAGAATTGGAGGTTATGGAACATGCTATTCTTAGTCATTTCGATTTCCCCCGGTATAAATTTGAATACCTTAGAATTTTTAATAGTATTGATGCTACCATTCGCAAATTAGCAGCGGGGAAGAAAAAGAAAATTACTAGGGATGTTCAACAATTCAACTCCAAAACTGCCTACCCCCCTCCCCCATTTGTGAACCTTGTCAATCAAAACAGAACATTTCATAATAGTGATGAGGTCTTTAATGGGGGAGAATCTCAAGGAGAAAGCAACAACTTTCAGGGTTATGATCAAGGGCTAAGATGGAGTGAAAGAATAAGGAGTAACCTTAACAACCATCAGCTGAACAATGGCGTGGGTGGTCACAACAATGGCTCTAATGCCACTCGTGGTCACAATAATGCCTCCAATGCTACCCCGGACCAGCAGGAGGGGTATGCCACCCCTGGCACGGCCCAACAGGGTTTTCGGGGTCAGGAGACCCAACAGGTCAATCAACCGAGAAACATGAACCAGCAGGGGCGGTCTCGGAAATGGAAGAATCAGAGGAGGAGGAGGTAGTTCAACAGAATTACCTGAACCAAATTGTTCAGGTTAATGAGACTGGTGACTTCTTTTTGTATAACTACACGGATTTTGTGTTTCCAAAGGAGATGATTGAGTTTTTTTCTTTACTACTAACTTTTGTCCCGGATTCTGGCCTAAATTTGGTCAACACAATTATAGACCTTAAGATGTTTGTTTGAAAGCTTAATCTTACTTCCCTTTTGGGAGTAAATTCATCAGTTCAGGAGGTTTTACGGGTTTCTAGTACTTATAACCCTCCCTTGCATCCGGCTCTTTTAGCATATGAAAAAATTTGTGAATTGGACTTCCGTACCTTCTGTCAAGAAGGAGCTAGAACGAAGAAAGGAGGGTTCAACATAAAGGATAATGAACAGGATTTTATTAGGCTTCTAAGGGATTGTAAAATAAGAATGATGAAGCCGGATAAAGGGGGTGGGTTAGTCTGCATGGATCATGACACCTATGTTTCATCTATGCTATTACACTTAGAAAACCCAGCTTACCAAAAGATTAGCCGTAATGAACTGAATATAGCATATGCTAAAATCAAACAGGTCTTGGATGACTTGTTTATAGAAGCTGCTATTGATGTTGACTTATTTGCATTTCTTTCCATGCCAGCTCCTAGAATAGCCTCCTTCTTTGGGATTCCTAAGATCCACAAGCGCCTCTCAGACCCCCCCTTTTAGACCAATCGTTGATGGGCGAGGGTCTATCACGTATGGATGTGCCAAGTACATCGACAGCATTTTAAAGCCCCTTATTGAAAAAGAAGGTCAAAGCTGTAAAGATTCTTGGGGCTTCTTAAGGGCTTTTAGTAGTTTTCAGTTTAGAGATGATTACATTTTTTTGACTGTCGATGTGAGGGACCTCTATACAGTGATCCCTCACAACTTAGGCTTGGAGTGGGTTAGGGATTTCCTGTATGCTAGAAATGTTAACAACAATACCATTTATGTTGTTGAAACACTTCTTGAATTGGTTCTTACTAACAACTTTATGATTTTTGAAGGGGAACTTTTTGTTCAGAAATCAGGGGTAGCAATGGGCTCCCCTTGTGGCGGCAGTTTTGCCAATTGCATTATGGCCCAATGGGAGACCACTAAGTTATTTGAGGACCCCCTTTTTAAGCAAAATGTCGCCTGGTACACTAGGTACCAGGACGACATGTTTTTCCTTTGGAAAGGACCACAGGATGCTATTGGGGATTTTATTTTGTCTATTTCTAGTTTAACTGACTTTTTGGAATTTACTTACAGCATTGGGCTGGATTCTATCAGCTTCCTTGACATTTGTATCCAAAAGGACTATGTCAATAACAAATTTAAAAGTCACCTTTTCAGGAAACCCACCTACTCCAATGCCTTTCTCCACTTTTCAAGTTGTCACCCTTACCATCAAAAGAGGGGGGTCGTGAAGGAGCAGCTTGTTAGAGCTGCTAGGATGGATTCTGAGGAAGCTGATTTCTTGGAAGAATGTAAATTGTTGGAAGGGATGTTTATAAAGAGGGGATACCCCTTGCCACTTGTGCAATCTTTGGAGATAGAGGTCATTAATAAACGGCAAAGTGGGTTTTATAAACCCCTACTGTTAGCTTTTGTATTGGAAGGGTCCGAATCGGACAAACTAGTTTGCCCATTGGAGGATTCAAGAAATATAAACAAAAATGAAAATTTTACTAGGTTTTTTTGTACCTACAATCTTGACCACTCCTTTATTAGGGCTACCTTGGTGAAAAATTGGGTTCTACTAATGGAAGACCCTCTTTTAGCTAAGATTTTAAGTGATCAACCCACTATTACTTTCAAACGTGAGTCAAATTTGAAATCTTTACTCCAATATACTAATAAAAGTAAGAGTTGTAGGCCCAAAGGAATGGTAAGATGTGGGTGTTGTCACCAATGTAAACATCTGAACCTAGCCTATCAGGTCAACATTAGGGGGGGTCCAGTTTAAAATTCAAGGTCACTTTTCTTGTGACTCAATGGGAATAGTTTATTGTGCTCTATGCCAGGATTGTAATGCCTTTTACATCGGCAAAACCGAGCGAAAGCTTAAACAACGCATATATGAGCACTACTATGCAATCACCAAACGTGACCTTACGAATGCTTTAGCTAGGCACGTTAATGATCATCCTGGTCACTCTTTTAAGTTTTCAGTTCTCACCCAGACTGATAAGGATGATGGGGTGGCCCTTGGCAGATTAACCTTGAAATCGAAGAATTAAGATGGCAGATTTTGACTGCATCTTATTTAATGCCTGGTCTCAATGAGACCATGTCCATTACATGTTGCCTTAAAAAGTTGGCTTTGAAAAGGTAGAAAAAATTGGTTTGTAGTGGTCTGTTTACATTTTTTCTTATATATAACTTTTGCCCAGTTTTTAAATGGTTTAGCTTAAGCTATATTGCACTTTTTACATTTTGATGTATTTATTTTCTGCTTTTAGAAGATTTGTAAGTGTTGGTGTCCTTGGTACCTTTTAAGTTTTATTTTAACTTTGTGAGAGTATTAATGGTTGTGTTTGATCACAACGCTTTGCTATATGGGTTGCGCTTCATTCTTAAGTTATTGACTTGTAATAATTATTTTAACCAGTTTATCTTTAAGGAATGATTTGATGGTTCCTAATTATGTGATTGTTTAATTTAGGTATTAAGACTTGCTATTTATTGAAGCTGGCAAGCACACCCTGTTGTCTGAGGAAGGAAAGTCACTGTATTTTCCGAAAGCGCTAACGTAATAAAGTGTGTGGTTTGTTGTGCCTAAACAGCTAGTCCTGGTTTTTGTTTACTTAGTTTGTCTGCCTTGTGCCTTTGCTTGATAATATTCTCATGTAGTCATTACTACCACCTTTTATGTAGAACTGCTTTTTTGTTAAACTTTTATGTTACATGCATCTACTGTTCAGCAGGTTGTTTTTTATACAGTTGCTTCTTGTCATATCCATTTGAGCCTATGCTACATCTTACATAACTTTTGGCTTTTTTGAAAGCCGTCAAACAGACCCAACAACTCCTCCCCTAAAAAAGCTCCCCTAAAACCTATTAACTTAATAATGCACAGAACTATGTACATCTTCAAATAATGAAGTTTTTGCTTGCTAATAAAAACAAATGTTCTAAGTTGATAGCCACACAAGCAGGCTAGAATTAACCAAAAAATAAGATTAGTCATGCTAAGATGAATGGTGCAGCCAGTGCTATTAGTAAGTGCTATTTGATTTTGTGTATCTTCATAGCTCTCCCAGGTAAGAAAACAATGGAATGTTTTCAGTAAACACTTTCTGCAAGCCATTTTTCTTTATCACATTGCCTTCTAGTGACATGCAAACCTGACACAAAACTGCTAAGGATACATTTTTTACCAGAAAAAAAACTTATAATATTCAATATTCTTTTTCTTTTATATGCTTTGTAATAAACTTGTTACTGGATAATACCCAGAGTCTTAACTCAGCCATGTCCCTATGCAAACATGGGAAAAAGCACACTGATTTTTCTTTTGTCATACTCTCTTAACCAGACCTTTCCTCTCCCACCCCACCCTTTCCTTTCTTTACATTGCAGTGCCTACATTTCTTAAAACTCAACAAAGAA
Organism: Protopterus annectens; assembly: GCF_019279795.1. NCBI lineage: Eukaryota > Metazoa > Chordata > Ceratodontiformes > Protopteridae > Protopterus > Protopterus annectens. The sequence goes on from NC_056737.1 coordinate 1,458,973,308, forward strand.
AAAGAGAGAAGAAGAGAGAAAAAGAAAATAAAACTGTTTATATTAGTATCCCCATTGCATTTCCTAAATAAATGAAAAAAACTTTACATGTCTAATTGGTTTTGTCTTATCTTTAAAGCACAAAATCCAAAAAGTAGTGGAAAGTGCTCAAAAACAAACTAAATCAAAAGAAGAGAACAGTGTTGCGGGTCCACGGATAATTTATTGTATAAAATACATCCACAAACGAAATAAAATGTAATTAAAATCCACAATGGTAGACATCCAAAATGGTTAAGCGCTTTCATCAAATAAATTTTAAATAACTATGTATTTAATTTATTCTTGAGGAGGGAGCTGTTATTGAACATGATTGGTCATTTTGAATTTCTGACTAATTAGAATTCATGTATTTAAAACTGAACTTTATTAGTCATTGTGTTCTGAGGAAGTCAATTTATTTGATGAAAGCGCTTAACCATTTTGGATGTCTACCATTGTGGATTTTAATTACGTTTTATTTCATTTGCGGATGTGTTTTATACAATAAATTATCCGTGGACCCGCAACACTGTGCTCTTCTTTTGATTTATCTTTAAAGCACTCCCAGCTGGGAAAAAAACCTTGATTGCTTTCAGAGAACATTATGTCCTAACCATTTTCTCTTTTTTTTTTCTTCTTTTCCCTCAGCTAATCCAGACTGTTCCAGTTTCTCTACCACATTGTCTCCAATGAGACATGAGAACCAGACAGACAATTTCTCTTTATCAGATTGTTTCTATGAAAATATGAAGATCAGCTACATAATTGCTACTAAGTATACATGCACTTTCTAGAAAAATAGCCTCATGATATTCAATATTCTTTTTCATTTACCTGCTCTCTCTTAAAACAAATTAATCTAAGGTCATTAATCCAGTCATTTTCCCATACAAAAATAAGAAAAAGCACATTAATGTTAACTTTGTCATGCCTTTTAACCAGGCTATTTTTGTTTGTTTGTTTGTTTGTTTGTTTACATTGCATTGTCTATATTCTCAAAATGGTATGATAAGAAAGAGAGAAGTGGGGAGAAAAAGAAAAGCAGCAGTACCTCTTTACAATCTCCATTACATCTAAAATGCCATGCAAAGAAAACCATACACAACAAATATAGTAATATTATGAAAAGAAAATGTTGTCAATACTTACAGCTAACTTCTCCCCTATTTCTCCCTCCAGAAAGCATTTTTCGAACATTAATGACATAAAGTAGGGCATATACTTTAGAGTCCCCCACAAATCCAACAAATAAAAAAAAAGTCCATTTCCATATTTTCTTGTTCTGTCATATTTCATAAATATAATTATTGCATTGCAATCCCACATTGTTACTGGTTTTGTTACTCTTCTTCTCCATCACACAAATCCTGTCTATGCTTCATTTCCAATGTACTCTCAATTCTTCTACTCAACTATCATGCTCCCTTCTTTCTCTTCAACATTTTCTGTTTTAATACTGGAAAGGATTTTGCAGATACAGTCTCTCTGTGGTCTTTATTACCAGAAGAACAAGAAGCAGAATCACCTTCTGTTTCACAGCTGACTTTTTGTTGGACAGACTTTTGTATTTCCTACTTAGCATGCACTGTATCAAAAATGATTTTGTTCCTCCAGGGAAGAATACTTTAAAGACAACTGGATACAGCAGTTTGAATCTCATGCATATGTTTCAACATTCTCTGAATAGTGGAATGGATTTACTCCTCTTCTGCCTGGTGTACAATAAGCAATCATTCTCTACAAACACTGTTGTCTCCCACTTTTAGTATTTTGTCCTTTTGACACAGTTTTATCAGAATCAAATCCTTCTGCTGGTAGGATTGCATCTTTACTATTAAAGGTCTAAGTTGCTTTATTATAGCTAGGTTTGGAGCATACACGCAATGTGCCCTTTCAACTAACAACTCCTGCTGTGGAATACCAGTCAAGTTTCTTATCTGTGCTTTCATAAAATTAATGCTTTCTTTTCCCTCCAGCTTTTCTGGTATAGCTGAAAATCTCAGGTTTTCCCTATGTGCTCTGTCCTCTAATTCTATTAGTTTTTGAAACATCTCTTCCTGAGCAGTATCATATTCAGCCAACCTTTTCTTCATTTTAACCTCTTATTTTTGCAACTTTTATCATTTCATCGGAATATCTGTTTAAAACTTCTTCCATTTTTTCCAGCCTTTTTTTGTTTGTGTTAATATACTCCATCAGTGTTTTGTTTATTTTAACCAGGTCTGTATGCAGTTGTCTTGCACCTTTCTGTAGGTTATTCAAAGTCATGTCTGAAGGTTGCATTGCTTTTTGCTGAACAGCTGCAGAACTTTCCTCAGTCAGTGTTTCTTCCTCACATTATGTAGCTGATTTTTCCAGGTGTTCTGTATTTCTTTATTCTTGGCATCCAGGCAGTACAGTTACTAGCCAGTTACTGACATTTACCAATAAACACAAGTCTACTGGCCTTCTCTGCTGAATTTCTTTTTTCACACAGGGAGAGCTAAAAATAAGCTGTCACTCAATGTGCAGCAATCTTGGAAGTCCTAGACTCCATGCACATTGAGATCAAAGCACCACCTGTAAAACAGGGAAGGGTGTATATGAACAGAAAGGGTTTCTACTACATTAACTGCCAGGTGATGGGTAATGTTAAGTGAATCACTCTGAATATGTGTGCTGTCAACCCTGGCAGTTACCACATACTGGGCACAACCTTCAGCTCTATCAAAGGTTTTCTAGGGAAGATATCTCATGAGATCATTTATTGGGTGACGCAGTATACACACTTGATCCATGGCTGATCAGAAATGCACACCCAACTACCAAAGAATGCTATAATGAGGCATATGTTCAAACAAGAAATATCATAGAGTGTTTGCTTGGTGTGCTGAAGTCATAGTTCCAGTGCCTATATACAGAAGATGGACCCCTTCAGTATGACCCCAATAGTTGTGATGGAATTTTCATTGTCTGTGTTATCCTTCACAATTTGATCCTGAGAAAACAGCTTCAACAGGAACACCAAGGGGAGGGTGCACACATTCCACCACCATTGGCATGGTCACAACAGCCATAGGCAGGTGATGACTCAAAGGGGGAATCGCCAGCTGCTGCAGGTGTAGGTAGATATAGGTGTATGCTATATGCCCTTGCCCTGACCAAAAGGCAATGGATAGCTCACATGCTGATCACCCAAGGGGTACAAATTTCATCCTATGCACAAACATACTGTAGATTTGATGCAAGACAGTACTCACAACCTTTTCTTACCCATGTAATGGCTGTGCACTGCTAGTATCACACAGAGTCAGCCCCAAATTAAAACACTTGTAACTGCAGGACTATCAAGGTAAGTGTAAAACCTGAAACAGGAAAATAAATGGGTAAAAACACAAATGAATGGCCGATCCTTGCATACTGTTACTTTCTAATGTACGTAAGTAGAAGGTGGGTGTGATTTATAGCAATGACATCAATATGTGACAGGAATGACTTATGTCAAGAGATGCCTTCTCTTTATCAACTAATAGGCCTCATGTATCAAAGATGCACACCACACAAAAACCTGTAAGAAAGCAGTAAAATGTTCAAAAGTGCATCACAGACACATATATACTAAGCACCCATTCAGCTATTTACCCTGTGCATCAGAAAAAAAGAGTTAAGTATGCCTGAATCCAAAAGATAAAATCAAGCAGATGGCACAGTTATAATCATTAGCACTGGGTGTTGTTTGGGGGCAGGAGACCAAGGCTGATAAAAAAGGTAGTGAGTTCATGTGAGTAAGAAGGACAGGCAGGCAGAAATTTAGATAAATATTAAATGGCCAATGAAACAGAATGAGCTGCAAGCCTCACGAATGACCGGTGCACCTGTTATGTGTATGTTTGTATGGGCACTTGAGAAGAAACATGTGTGTGAGTGTCTGCAAGAACACAGACAAGATCTGTACTAGCTCTACATCCTGGCATGTCAGACATGTATGAGTCATGCATGGTAGAGTTAAGAGTTCATTGTCATTATCCCCAGTTGCAAGAACTGGCCATGCCAGGAGTTGCACTGGTACATCCATGCCCATGGTTAGATGTGCTGGTGCTTCCCAAATGTGACTTATGGCTGCAAGATGAGCTCTCCTCACAGGTACACCCAGGACCATGACCAGTGGACTACCACATCTGGGTATAGACACCTCATTTACTGACAGAGCAGTGGAAGTAGTGCCACTAAGGGAGCATGATTGGGCACTGCCACATTGGCTAACCGCAGATGATGATGCTGACCTATGTCCACATGGATACTGTCCCCCTCCCAGCTGAAGTTCCATCACAGACACTGTTTGTTCCGTTGTGTCATTCATCCAATCCATTGAATTGGCCACATGGGGGTGGCAGTCACACATGTTAGCCTGTGCTATATCTACAACCCTAAGCATGTCCTCAGATGCCATAGTGGAATGTGTGTGTGCCTCCATGATGGCCCTAAATATACATCAACTGACATGTAATGACACAACAGGATCACATGGAGGATGGACAGCAGGCTTCATCTGAGCACCCCTAATAACCCTCCTGCATGGCACCTCACCCACACTTTGGCTATGGCTAGAGTCAACTGGCACTGGAGCCACAGTAACCATACTAGCCTGATCAGTTGTCTCACCATCCTCCTGTCCAATATCTGGACTCAGTGGAATAGGTATGTGTATGCAAGCTGACTGTGTCTGATGGAAATACAGGCCATGGCTGAATGTCAACCTCAGTTTCAGGTTCAACCTCTACACTCCCCAACAATGCCTCTGCTTGGCCACCATCACCATCAGTAGCTAATGATATTCTGATATCAGGTGATAAGAGTCCTACACTTCCACTGTTAGGACTACTTGTGATAATAAGCAACAGACACAGGAACAAAATTAATACTACACTAAATACTTAAACAATTTATATGATAAACTAACACTGGTCCCACTATGAGAGATAGTGCAGCAATAGAGACACACATTGCACCCACCTTACACATACAGATAAATGCATGTATCTGATGAATTGTCATCAATAATAAAAAAAAAAATTTGCGCACCATGTTCAGATAACTCCACACTTTGCAGGGAGGATGGTCCTAGAAGAAATGAAGCTAGGCAAGGACCACAAATTAAACATCAGAATGGGAATAACACAGCGGGACAGTGAATACACAATTGCCTATGTCTGGTAAGAATAGTTTTAACTGAAACTTGGCTAACACGTCTACCCACATCCCATGTGTAATGAACAACTGTGTCATATATGTCTATTAAGTTACCAAAATGTACAGTAAAAAAAGTCTCCCTAGGAAGTATTAGCCAAATTATATATTTTACTATACAAGTAAATCTAGAACTTGTCATATGTAAGCTTACCTAGAAGCTGCTCCTGGGACACAGTTGTCCACTCAGACACATCACCACCAAAATCAATCACATACTTGTGTGTAGTTTCCAATCAGCTTGTTAGCAGGCCCCCCATAGCCAGCTGTTCACAGGCAACTGCAGCAGCTCTCCTCCTCCAGGCTGATAAAATCATATCAGTGGCCTGATGATGAACCTGATCTTAAGTCCTGGTGTGACTACCTACTACATTGATATTGTTCACTAACTGGTTCCACTTCTGGATTCTGGCACCCATAGCCTCACATTCTCTCTCAAGTAGAAATGTGCCATGGTGTCTGAACACTTGCACTATCACATCATTTTCTGAGTCACTGAAATGGGATTTAAGTGGATTTGTATGATTGGTGGCACCCATAATCCTATGTGATGCAAAACAGAGAAGGATGCAACACATAAATATCACCTAACTAAAGTCTTGCTTATGTTCACATTTGTCAACATTAATTTTATTTTATTTTTATTTTATTTATTTTACATTTGTTTACCGGGATGATCCAACTGGACACAGGTCCATTTTCAGCGGAGGCCCGGGGAGAAAAGCTCCACAGTAAGTAAAATTTTACACAATATGTTAAAATACAGTATACAGTAAATTTTCAAACAGTATATTAAAATACAGTATACAGCAGTAAAAAATAACAAAACCTATATATACAGGAAAAAATAGTTACACATGTTTAATAACACAATCAGCAGTAGGAGAAGACCTAGACTGTAGTATATATTACATTAGGTATAATTGGAGGACTTATGTAATACATGGACATAGCCACTTATTCATTAAGTATGATTTAAGTGAGTTTTTACAGTGAGAAGAGGTAAAGGCAGAAATCAGAGCAGGAGGGAGTGTATTCCAGGTTCTAGCTATGGAGTGGGAGAACAGTGCTTTTCCTGCAGTATTGTTAGCCCTAGAGATACAGAGGAGGGGTTTGTTGGAAGATCAGAGAGGCCAGTTTGTATTATAGTGGGTGAGAAGTTGGCCTAGTGCTGGGGTTTTTTCAGGATGTGTTACCACATTGTAGGCAATCACTAACTGGTGATAGGTTAGTAGTTCTAGTCATTGCAGTTCCCTTAGAGCTTGGCAATGGTGGGTTCTAAAGGTGGAGTTGTTTGCAAACTTGGCGATTTTATTATAACATGATTCAAGTCTGGCAAGGTCAAGTTTTCTAAGCTGGGTAAGAATTGGAGCAGCATACATTAGGGTAGACAAGAGGTGAGTTTGGGCTCAGGTAATCTATGCTTGTTTAGAGAGGGATTTCCTGTGCTTTTATATAGTGTTATCATTTTTTAATGGACTTTTTTGATAGCTTGTGAAATGTGGACATTGAAGTGTAGATTTTTATCAGGTTCAACACCTAGAATTTTGGTATGGTCAGAGGGAGAGATAATAGTGCCATTTTTGGAGGAGGTAGCAAGGATTAGAGTGGTAGACATGGTTTTGTTGGGGGGTGAAAAGCAGTAATTCGGTTTTGTTAGAGTTTAGGATAAGTTGGATCTGAGTGATCCAACTTTCCACAGAGCCAAAGGATTCCTGGGTAAGTTGTTGTAGGGTGGGAAGTGATGGAGCTGAACAGATAAGAGTTGAATAGTCAGTGTATTGTATAAGTGAATCATGCTGTATGGTGGTATGGAGATTATTGGTAAATATGGAGAAAAGAAGTGGGCCTAATATTGAGCCTTGTGGTATACCTATGGTAGTTGGAAGTAAGGAGGATAGTATACCTTGCCATTGTACAGAGTGTTGCCTATTTGACAGATAGCTTTAAAACCAGGCTATAGCGGAAGGGGCAAAGGATAGGGAGGCCAGGGTGTCTAGTAGTAAGGAATGTAAAAGCATGTCAAATGCTTTGGAGAGGTCTAGAAATATTGCAGATACAAAGTTATTATTTATATGTTGGTTGATCAGATTGGTGAAAGAGAGCAGAATGGTTGTTGTGCTATGGTGTTGTCGGAAACCATGCTGTTTAGGGGAGAGGAGATTATGTGAGATTAGGAATTGTGTTACTTGAGAATGTATACATTTCTTTAGTATTTTTAATAAGGGGGATAGTATGGCAATGAGTGATAATTTGAGTATTCGTAAGAGTTTCCGCCTTTACGTAGTGGAATAATATATGATACCTACCATAGCTGTGGGATATATGCTTCTTGTATGGAGAGATTGATAAGAATAGAAATAGGGTAGGATAAGGACTCAGCAGTTATTTTTAGGAAGTTGGCTGGTAGATTGTCAGTGGCAAGGGTGGTGGGTTTCAGTTTTAGGAGGTATTTTTAAATTGTTGAGGTGGGAGTGGGTGAGCGAGTAAAGGATGGGATGTTGTCAGGGCATTTGGTTGGGTTATATGTAGGGTTGTTTTCGGATAGTTGGGAGGATAGTGCTAAGACAGATTCTGTGAAATGGTGATTAAATTGGGAGACAATGTCCTTATTGTCATTGCTGGAGTTAGGAGCGGGAGTGGTAGTTTTGTCTGGTTTTAGAAGTGAGTTAATGGCATGCAAAAACTTTTGGGAATCTTTTGAATGTTAATTTGGATATTTAGAAAGTAATTTTGTCTATTGAGATTAGTTTGTCTCTTGGCCTGATTTCTAAGTTGTAGGTAATTTTATTTGGCTAGGCTAGTATTGTCTTTTTTCCAGATTTTCCAAGCCTTATCTCTTGACTTCAGAAGGGCTCTAGTTTCCCTAGTTAGCCATGGTGCATAGTTTGCATTAGCTCTTATTTTCCTAAGCGATGCGAGTCTATCAAGGATATTGATGAGAATATTGTTGAAGTAGCCAATTGCTAGGTCTAGTTTTAGGGTTTGTAGTGGTTTGCAGTTACTATATTTTAGAATACTGTTTAGTTCTTGTATATTTAGTTTATGATTGTCTCTGACTTGTCTAAAAACAATTAAGCACTGGAAACACACATTTCAGTTATTAAAAATAAAGCTTATGTGGCTGTCCTACCACATGTTCACACATAAACCAATGTTTGTCCAACCCAAGGAATACCACTTTAGTAATGTATTATGTTTCCCACTGAAATATCAGGATGCCTACATATTTTGAAGAGAAAGGCATTTGAAATGCATGTTTCTCCTGATAACACACAAATGCTAGGTAGATCCCCCATGCACAAAAGAAGAAATAAATGAAGTTTTTTTTACAAAGCAAGGAATATCACATAATTAAATCGGTATATGAACTTTCAACACAGTTATCAGAATGTGTCCACATTTACAACAGAAAACTCAATTTATGATTGCCAGTCACCCTTCACTGTGCTCACCACTCCCCTGGAGGTGTCTCTGGGCTAACTTAGAGTCATAACACTTGTATCAGTGAAATGTGCATTACATATCTCTGAAAAATAACAATTTTAACAATAACACTTGTGATGAAAATTAATAACCTATCTGAGAAATGTAAATGACTGCCAAAAATGCCTATACCAGCAGTGAACTATAAGAACTGTATACAGATAAAAGTTCTGTTTTCTACTGGATGTATAAATTGCTCTGTAACATGTTAAAAAATCTAGAATGTACTTGAAAAATACAAGCGTACCTTAACAAAATTAGAAGCATTCTCTGCAGATAATTCAAAATGAATAGTAATCTTCTGTTTTATCCAGATATACAAGTTTCCTCACCTTCAAGTTCCCTAGCTTGATGGTTACTTCTTACAGTGTAGATGCAGCCCTCTGAGCATGGTGAAGATGGAAATGAGGTGTGAACTCATTAGAATTGATGAATACAAAACTTTTGACTTCATGTATCTGATGTAAACACAGTGTAGGATCTACAGCACTGTTAGTTGCTAATGGATTGCAACTGTGAATGATTAGTAGGAGGGAGAAGGAAGAAATAACAGCAAATTCAGATTCCCTTCCCTGTAGTGGGTGTGTCACTCAAGATACACTTACAAAGTATAGAAGTAACTTTAGCAAGCTTTTGAATGGAACTAAACAGCACACATTTATCATTTATGTTCAGTAGTAGAAAAAAATCTCCTTCATGTGCTGATAAAGGTTGTTCACTGTCATGTACTTTTTATCACACAGTTAAAGGACAATGGTACAAAATGCACTATATAATGCATGTCTGAGATTACAGCAGAGATAAGGGAAGAATGGCCACAATACAAAGAGAAGACAGAGTTGCATTTGTGCAAACATATTCATAAATGGTTGAGTGATCACTCATTGCACTGAATATGTAAGCAACACATGTGCAACCAACTGAGAATGTACAAGTGTATGTCCTGTTAATACTGTAGAGAAAATGGGAATTGCTTGTGTGCATATCATTTGCTTCCCTGTCTGTGAAAATGACTGATAACACACTCACACTGTATTTCATAGTTTCATTAGTATGATAGTTCAATTCCAGAGCTGTAAAAATTATGCAACCTGTGTTAAAATGTTATTTTTTAAATATTTATATTTGTGTGGTGTGCAGCTTAGTGCAGACACAGTGAAATGTGTCGGTAATTAAAATTTAATCTCAGCTTGGATGATATGGACAGCATAAATTACAGCTATGACTCACCTATGTGTGTACCATGCCCTGTAAAGATGTTGAGCCACATAGGACATAAGATCTTTAGACAATGGCTCAAGTCCTACATTACATTTTAAGCATAAATGATATTATGAAATATTTTACAAAGAAAATGCATTTTTACCTTTCCCTGTCTCATATGTACATTGTTTACATGTGCGCAAACACACTATACACTGCAGACAAAAAAGATAAACTGAAACTTGTAAAAAATAAACCTACCTGTTCCACCTTCCTGAGCACTAACATGGTAAGTGTTGTGCAGTGGTCAGTAATCTGGACAGTAATGAGTGTAAAAAATAGACCTGCTGCCTAGCTTTTCATGTGACAACAGGTGTAAGTTCATGGCTATGATACAGATGAGCCAGCATTCTAATCCAGCTCACTCCAACTTTTATTGATATTCCACTTAATTTTAGATAAAAAAAAACAATATAAAGATACTTATACATGATGACAACTGTGTATAACAGTTGACATTATATGAATTATATGTGTAACTGGGGCTATCCTGACAATTATGTTTTCGTAATTAAAAGTTTCTTTTCTGCCCTGAGATGAACTTCATACTTTACTGATGGTCATCTTAACAACTCACATAACACAAATATAGCTAAAAAACAGAATGTATTGTGTGGTCTGACCCAAAACTCAGCAATCAATCCTGAAAGTAATAAAAGTATATGCATTTCCAGTATATCATCACACATTTCTCCTGCAACACATGTGAGAATGCATAAACCAGGACCTGGCCATATCACACACATACATGGCTAACTGAAATATAGAATATATATACGTCTGTATAATAAATGAGCATGTCTGACAAACACATTCAGTGGAAATGAAGAAAGAATACCTATGTTGGTGAATATTTCTCTATATTACATATATTTGAATCCCACATTGCGCAAATTACTTTTATCAGTGTGTAAGGCCTCACAAAATATGTGTCAAATCTACCCCCCCAATCATGTCTTAAAAATCAAGCAATTTAAGAGGTAAAGCAGCAGAAAAGCCATAAATTAATTCCAAATGTCACATTACCCTTTCTGTTTCATAAACTGCCTTCCTCTCTGCAGGTCAATGTTGGTCTCAGCGCATCATCATGCAAACATGGTTAGCATGGTTGTGCAGATGTGCACACTGGCTGTAAAATGCAATATCAATAACTGGAGGGAAAACACTATAACTCTTGTTGGATGACATGTACAGACATGGCTGGAGCTGGAAAGGATGGTGATCAATTCAGTGGTCAGAAGTCAAGAATAGTCACTGCACTCCTCATAAAGCACCAAAGCCATAGGCTGCTGAAGTGGCCTATACCAGGTCTTAATATAAATCAAAGGCTTGGAACAGACTAGCCAAGGCTGTCTCCAGTGCAACTGGCATTCCACACACTGGGATGCAATGTAGGCATCATTACAACAACTGTAATGGTGCAACCAGGAACAACTCAACCAGTGGCTGGATGAGTTTAGGACTGATGAGATCCCACAGTTGTGTAAGTATGCAAATGAAGATACTTTAACTGATAAAGAAATATGTATATAGCCAAGAGTGGTATGCATATTGTTTTTCTCCTTTTCCTCCTTATTTATTTATTTTTCAGCTTTTCATGAGATTTCAGTGAACATGGATGCCCATGTTAAACGCTTAGAAAGATTCAGAGAAGCAAGGGGTATGTATGCAGCACAAATTAACACAGAAGTGTGAGAGGGTGGCCTAATGGTTAAGGTGTTTGCCTTACAAACACACTGTGCAGGATTTGAGTCTCACAAGGGATAATTGTCTAGGCTTAAAATGGCTCGCAAGGACAGTAAGCTTAGTACTAATTTATGAATCTATGAATTTTATTAAAATGATTGCTCTTCCATACATTAGTAGCAATTTAAGCATACATATTTTAACTGTAAAAGGAAACATGCATGCTTTATTAAGTAACTCAAGGTAACTGTAGGAGTCAAGTGTAATAGTGTATTCTGATGTTGTGGGTTAAAATCTCACAAGTAACAAATGGATAGTAATAAAGATATTATTTAATATTAATTTCAACAAACCTGGCATAAATGTCATGTTGTTAGTTTTGTTTTTAAAAGCATATGTGCAATATATGCATATTGCAAGGATTATTTGGAACAATTCTCAGACCTATTTTGGATTTTTAAAAAGTATAGTTACGTAAAAGCAAAAATAAATTTTATTGTACTGAATTATTGCATGTGATATATAATAGTTCTAATTGTCTTTTTTCTTTCCTTTTTTTTCACTTACCCCACCCCTTATCTCTTTTTTATTTTTAAATATGTGATCACAGCATTCTGATGTTATAATTTTCTGACAACCAACAAAATGATTTCCAGCAGAGGGACTTAGGCTACCACTGCAGTGCAGCAGGCCACTCCTCCAACGGCTGCCACACCAATGCTTTGCACATCTGGGACGCAACCTAGCAGTACTGCCTCTGCAGCCCCTGACTACCCAGGCCTTCAACATCAGGTAGCATTACCTCTGCAGCTGGTGCAGGGATACCCTTCTAGAGTATAGGTGGAAGTGGGATATCATCACCCACCAGGAGTTGCCAGGCATAGTACGTGAGGTCTTAGGATGTAGCACTGGTGCACACCTTAGCCATCTAGAGAAGTTGCTTTTGGGAATGCAGAGAAAACCCAAAATCAAGCAATCCAACAGGAATCTGAGGAAGGGGACAGCGATGCCAGTTCTGAGAGGGAGGACTAGCTTCTCACTGCACCCATGCTTGATGGGCATGTGCCTCTGATGTCTCCGCTCTATCTCTATTCATCATGTTCCCAACCTTTTGTGTCTCTCACTATCCTTGCCTCTGTCTTGTTTATCCTGTTTGTCAGTACCTACTTCCTCACCTACTCTATTTACCTGACCCTAACATTCCTACGTTTCTTCCTCAACATTCTTCTCTTTTTGAAATAAAATAAAAAAAAAATAGGCACTTGTCCCACAAAAAAAAATGTCCCGTACATAGCTCTCTGCTTCTCACATGTGTCTTTTCAGCACACTTGAATTGGTCCAGTTGGCTATACAACATGATGGCATTGTTGTCACCCATCTGTGTTGTGGTGACAGTCCAAATACATCCCATTTTCTTCCCATGTTCATATTACACCATCGAAGAAGTGGATAGTTATGGTTCTTTCCTAATTCCCTCCTGCACATTCCTATGTAGCTTCCTTTCTGTTCTTCCCCCCCCTGCTTGCCCCCCCATTTCATTACTTTCCTATAAAACCCATTTTTTATAACTTTAATCTGGTCAAACATTGAATCACACACCACAGACATGACATAAATAACCGCTAATAAAGCCCTTCACTTTTGTCCTCTTCATTTGGGCAGACTTTTGTCATCATGCACCAATGCTGAGTGACAGCTCTTCATGTACTATGGCATCGACCACACTAATTGAGTTATCTCCATGCAATGCTGCTGAAATTTGCTGTGCCAAAGGAACACAGAGTTAAAGCAGAGTGAAGGTAGTACTTTGAAACATTTACTCTAAGTTATTTAGGCGGATGAATATATAAAATGCAAACACATGAGTACTGTTGACATAAATCATTTGACTGATGTTAATTTTTATACACTACTTCACTGTAGGCATCGATTCTCAAATTTGCAGGAATTATCGCATTTACTTATATAATGCCACCCTGACACTATGTGTAAAAAAATTAGATTGACCTGGATTGGAACGCTGTGTTATCTGCAAAACAGTTGTATTTCTTACACTCATTACTATCCATGGTGCTGACAGTAAGAGGCCCAGCATTGACCCCTGTGGCACCCCACTAGTAGAGGGTCTGCTGGTTGATGTGGAGTCATCCACTTTGATAGTGTGTGTCTGGTTTGTGAGCCATTTAGCAACCCATCTTACAACAAAGGGGTTTGCATTCAGTTTGCTAAGTTTATTGGTAATGCCTGAGTGTGGGATTGTGTGGAAAGCCTTTGTCAAGTCAAGGTTTGCTGTGTGCACAAATTTGCCCTGGTTACCTTTTTAAAAAAATCACGTACACCAAGTGGAAAAACCCTAGTTTATTTTACACCCGATAAAGCTTTCAGGAAACACCCTTCATTAGTATTCAGAACTCATTCAACAAACTACTTAATATATCCAAATGAAACATCACATGATACAGCCACCAATAATAAAAAGCAAACAATTAACAAGTAATTAATACCATATCTACTTTTAAAGTCATACAATACACTTAAAAATACATTTAGATACAAAATCATGAAAAATATTTTTTCATAAAACTAATCAATAGTTATCATTTATATTCCTTCTACTTAGTAACTAATATTGGTTTTAATGTTACCATTATTAACCCCAGGATATTTGTCTGCTTCTAATCTAATAATCCACCTGTATTCTGATATATCTAATGTATTATTTGTATCCCCTCCTTGTACGTTCCTATAAACCACCTCTAACACCTTCAATTTAAAGTTGCGTGTTGAGCCCCTTTCCAAGATGTGCTTAGCTAAAGCATAGTTATACATCTTCTAATGTCTGACTTGTGTTCAATAATATGATCCTTTAGATGTCTTGAACATTTACCCACATAACATTCACATTTTGTACATGTTGCTAAATACACTATAGTAGTAGTATTGCATGATGCCTGACAATCTCATATTTCACATTTGTTAATGGATGCTGAAAGTCTGTTTTAACACAAATATTTTTACAGCAGCTACAGTCATAGCATGGAAATGTGTCATACCTATTTATTACTGGTACTACTAAATTAAAATTTAAAATCTTTATAACATAACTTTCTCTTTAGATTTATACTACTCCTATAAACAAATTTTGGTTTATTGCCCAACATGGACAACAGCTCAGGCATAGCTGTCAATATTCATCAATTTTTTTTCATATAACATCCTCGATGTGCTTTGTCATAATAGTATATGTAGTAACATAGCTAAGTGAGACTGACATATCATTCCTTATTATTGACTGTGTTACTGCCTCTTCAAAAAAAGGGGGAGCAATGTGTAATCTATTATGAAGTACATACCTCATCTCTTTCAAAATTATATCTTCATTATACTCTCTACTTATAAATTGTTCAGCTAATTCTTCCATCTGTATTCTATATTTTACTTCATCTGTATTAAGCCTACTCACCCTTAAAAACTGCCCTTTTACAATACCACTAAAAACGTGCTTAACATGCATACTTCTAGTATGTGTATATTTGTTGACCGGAACTTCTTTTCTATAAACACATGTCTTAAGTATATTACAATCTTTATAAAGTTGAACATCAAGATACGAAATACCAGTATAAGAAAAGTTCATTTTAAACTTAAGAAACGTACTGGTATTATTCAAATATTCAGCAAATTCAAATAATTGCTGTTCACTCCCCTTTCCAAACCATAAAACAATCATCTACGAAAAATTGATAAAAAAGAACATTTTGTTTAAAAGGATTAGCAGGACCATTTACATATTCACATTCACATTCGTTTAATAGAATATTTACATATGTGTTGGCCATGGGAGTACCCATGGCCACTCCACCTTTCTGAAAAAATGGCTGACCATTAAAGAGAAAAACATTTTTAGTCAAGACGATCTTAATCATACTACATACATTTTCCACCTCTCTACCAACCATATCTGTATTTCTGCATATAAAATCATGTACTGCATTAATGCCATACTCATTTGGAATTATGGTAAAGAGCGAATTAATGTCAAGTGTTACAATATATAGTCATTATCAATATTATTCTTACACCATGCATACGACTTCTTCAAAAAATCCCCCGTATACTTTATACAACTAGAACACAGGATTGAATATTTACACAAAGTATTCTGGACATAAATCAATAGGGGCTCAGTCACAAATCCTCTACCTGAGAATATAGGTCTCATAGGTGGTTTGGTGGCACTCCTATGCAATTTGGGGATACCATAAATTACAGGTATTAATGGACAAGAAACAGTGAAATAATTAAAAAGCTAGACTGATACATCATCTTGTAATTGTAGATTGAATATATACATATTGACATCAGCAATATGCTTCTTAACTACAAGAATATTTATAATTTTAAAAGTCAGTCCATCTGAAAAGAAATCATTCAGTAAAGTAATATACTCTAATTTATTAAATCACTACCGCTCCCCCCTTGTCTGCTTGTTTAATGACTATGTCCTCATTATTATACAATTCCATAAGTGCTTTATGCTCATCATATGTTAAATTAAATTATTTTCTCCTATTACTTAGTGATTTAAAATAAAGTTGTATAAATGCATTAAGGATCGGGCAGTTCATAGGCAACAAATGCTTGATTTCCTATGCATTTCAGCCCGGCCATTTCTTAGATCTTTAAACATAAGTTTTAAGCTGACATTTCTAATAAAAAATCTTAAGTCAGTTAATGCGTCTATCACAGTATCCTTCTTCATGGGTATAAACTGTAAACCCTTATTAAGTAAGCTAACAGTAGCCCCAGATAAATCAAAGTCTGACAAGTTCAAAACAGACCCTATTTGCTTACAGTTTATTTCTTGCAGCCTTGTTTATTGTATGACATCGGACTGTCGTTCTTCATCTTCGTTCCATTCATGCCCATTCACTGCTGTGAGTGCCTCGAGATTTTGTCCATTTCCACACTTCTACCCTTCCTAGTAGCTAACTATCAAGGGTTTTGGCATCTTGGAAAAAAACTTGCTGTTACGTGAATTAGAAGGTGTACTCAGAGACTGATTACTAATTGGCTTGTTCGATGTTTGCATGTCCTCATTGGTTTGATGGGGTAATGAAGGCGCCAATGCTGCAGAAATCATATTAGATGCCTGCCCTTCACTTTCATTGGGCAAATTACCTAGTGAAGGTTTTCTATTGGTTGAAACATGATTCTCTGTAGTAAAAGTATCTAATTCATACATTTCACCACTTCTCATACGATTACTATTAGATTTGCTACGTATAGCATTAGATTCCCTTGGCCAGGATAAAATATGGCCCAGATTAAAATCATTAATGTCTCTTCATAACTGAATAATTTGAATTTGAATTGGAATAATACCATTACCTTTCTTAAGTTTAAAATGAACTTTTCTTGTACTAGTAGCTGGTATCTTGATGTTCAACTTTATAAAGATTGTGATATACTTAAGATTTGTGTTTATAGAAAAGAAGTTCAGGTCAACAAATATACACATGTTAGGAGCATGCATGCTAAACACATTTTTAATGGTATTGTAATAGGACAATTTTTAAGGGTGAGTAGGCTTAATACAGATGAAGTAAAATGTAGAATACAGATGGAAGAATTAGCTGAACAATTTATAAGTAGAGGGTATAAGCAAGACATAATTTTGAAAGAGATGAGGTATGTACTTGATAATAGATTACACATTGCTTCTCCTTTTTTTGGAGAGCCAGCAACACAATCAATAATAAGGAATGATATGTCAGTCTCACTTAGATATGTTCCTACGTATACTATTATGACAAAGCACATTGAGAGTGTTGTATGAAATAATTGGTGAATATTGACAGCTATGCCTGAGCTGTTGTTCATGTTGGGCAATAAACCAAGATTTGCTTATAGGAATAGTTTAAATCTAAAGAGAGAGTTATGTTATAAAGATTTTAATGTTAAGTTAGTAGTACCAGTAATAAATAAGTATGGCACATTTCCATGCTATGACTGTAGTTGCAGTAAAAATATTTGTGTTAAAACAGACTTTCAGCATACCTTAACAAATGTGAAATATGAGATTAAGTGTCAGGCATCATGCAATACTACTACTATGGTATATTTAGCGACATGTACAGAATGTGAATGTTATTATGTGGGTAAATGTTCAAGACTTCTAAAGGATCGTATTATTAAACACAAGTCAGACATTAGAAGATGTATAACTACTAATGCTAGCTAAGCACATCTTGGACAGTGGCTCAACACATGACTTTAAATTAAAGGTGTTAGAGGAATTTACGAGGAGGGGATACAAATAATAAATTAGATATATCAGAATACATGTGGCTGATTAGATTAGAAGTAGAAAAATATCCTGGGCTTAACAACATGGTAACATTAAAACCAATATTAGTTGCTAAGCAGAAGGAATATAAATGACAACTATTTATTAGTTTTATGAAAAATATTTTTCATGATTTTGTATTTAAATGTATTTTAAGTCTGCTATGACTTTAAAAGTAGATAAGATATTAATTACTTGTTAATTGTTTGCTTTTTTATTATTGGTGGCTGTGTTATGTGATGTGTTTCATTTGGATATATCAAGTAGTTTTTGAATGAGTTCTGAATACTGATGAAGGATGTTTCCCGAAAGCTTTATCTGGTGTAAAATAAACTAGTGTTTCTTCACTTAGTGTATGTATTTTTTGCATCCTGCCAGCTAATATCTTGTGGATTTAACTGCAGTGAATCTGACTGTTTTTCTGATTTTCAAAAAAAAGCACAAGATTTAACATGCAGGATCTGCCCTTGATGAAGCTGAATTGAGTAGGATCTGGGGTTATAAAAGTTATGACACAATATTTCCAGCATAAAATACAGTATGAACAAAATAGTGTTTGTCAGATATTTCTCCCATAGCATATATGCATAACTACTTCTCAAGTACATGATGTATTCATTGAATGTGAATCCTGCATGTGCAAACACTTTGACATTGTTTGTCCAAGCCATTTGCTTGGCAGTGCCTATGTGAAGAGGTGTATAGCATGTATTACTATGTTTATTGCCCAGTTATTCTTCATCCCATCAAAATCCATGTAAAAACCTAACCAAATGGAAGGGATGCGTTGGTGACTAAACAACTATTTACTCAGAGTCATGTGTGCCCTGCACCCAAGCACTTGAAAATGGATATGTCAGGAATAGGTCAAATGTCAACTACACTGCAAAAAGAAATAGCCCAACTGCACTGGTATATTATTTAAAATGTTATACTGACAGCACATCTTGAGACAGTCTTATACATGTCTTACCATGGACATTAGTTCATCACAATATGAACACACGCACATCAACACTTGCATCCATGCTGATCACAAAGTGTGTGTGTGTGTGTGTGTGTGTGTGTGTGTGTGTGTGTGTGTGTGTGTGTGCGTGTGTGTGAGTGTGACTGAAAATGTGTAATTTATTCAACATATTGGGAAACAGGTGCATGTAGGTCTCAGTTCTGCAACCTGCAGTCATGACAGCTTATTGCATATACTTTAAGAAGGTGTCTTGTAAAGTATATCTGCCAATTGGAACCAAAACAGAAAATCCAAAGTCCACACTTTGCAGACCACTCTCATAACAGGATATGTTACCTGCTATAAAGACCGCTATGACAAGGAAAAATTAGACTTTGTGATGGTGCAAATATTAACTAATGTGTTCTGCCGAAGGGAACAAAATAGTTAGGTACGGGTTCAATTACCACAGCAGCCAAATTGTGTGTGTGTGTGTGTGTGTGTGTGTGTGTGTGTGTGTGTGTGTGTGTGTGTGTGTGTGTGTGTGTGTGTGTAGTCAGAAGAGCATGAGCCTATATCCTACTGTCATCAATCAAGTCTCACGGAGAACAAAAATTTTTACTGTCATAAATTACTACACAGCCAATTCATACACGCCTCCCAATATCTTCTCCAAACATACACTGATGATGTCATCTTCTATAAAGTGTTGTCCAAATGCATAAAAGTCAGAATCATGCCATGATGCTTGTATTAAGCATTGTGTTCTCTGGCTTGTGTACTGAGGTAGGAATTCTAATCTAACTGTAGTCAACTTGTGTGTGTGCGTAGCCAGAAGAGTGTTAGTCTGTATCCTACTGTCAGCAGTCAAGTCTAATAGACATCAAAAATGTTTACAGCCATACAGGTCTACACATCCATTTCATACAGGACTCCCAACATTTTCTACCAAACATACACTGATGATGTCATCAGCTATGAAGTGTTCTGCAACAGTGCAAAAGTCAGACTTGTGCTGTGGTGCTTGCATTAGGTACTGTGTTTTCTAGTATGGGAAACTAGTGATGGAGTGGTTCTAATCTCACTGCAGTCAATTTGCTTGTGTATGCATAGTCAGAAGAGCATGAGTCTGTATCCTACTGTTGCATTAGGTAGGGATTCTAGTCTCACTGCTGTGTTTGTGTTCAGTTAGTTCACATTCTGGAGACCATTTTAGAACAGCATATGAGGCACTACTGATACTACCACTACCATCTTCTTCTTCTTACTAGCCACTGATTGTGTAATCTGCTATAAAGTGTTGTCTGACACTGTGGAAATCAGACTTGTGTGAGGCACTACTACTACCACTACCACCTTCTTCTTACTAGCCACTGATGATGTAATCTGCTATAAAGTGCTGTCTGACACTATGGAAATCAGTCTTGTGTTTTGTTGCACTTGGGTAAAGTACTGAGGTCTGTAGATAGCTAGGTAGAGTTTCTAATCTCACTGTGGTCAGCTTGAGTGTGTGTTCATCTTCGGAGACAATTTTACACCTAGATATGACTTTACATCTATGTCAGATATTCCTCACAAAACTTCTTTTCAGCATACAAATATGCTTTAGCTTCTAAAAAGTGTACAATGACACTGTTAAAGTCAGACATGTGGTGGTGCTAGTCTTACATTGTGTGTAATCCAGCTTCTATATTGCATGGATTTAATGTTCAAATCTGATCTCAGTCAACTGCTGTGTGTGTGTTTCTGGTGGTATTTATGGTCATTATATGATCTTTTGAATCTCTTTTCATTCGACTCCAACTCCAGTGAACCTTTGATATAGCCCTAAGAATCCAACATCCACTTTTTTCACTTTGTACACATAATATCCTTTCTGCAGAAGATTACAGGATATCATTATCTCAAAGATACATATACATATTTTGAAGCAGAGTTCTTCCATGACCCTCTGCAAGCCAGCACCAGACCACTGAATGTGTGATTGCTAATTCTGTCTTGGGGTGATACACAAGTCACATATGGGCAGAATCAGTATGTAATAAAATCAAACACATACGCGCATATTCCTACTATCTTCTATCATGTAGATTTAACAGTTGTTGTTTAAATGAATTTATAATGGCTAGAACTATATGTGATGTTGGCCATTAGCCCAGTAATGTCTTATGACCCTATGAAGATTGCACATCAATGTTGTTGTCATCCACATGTGCTGTGTTGATACGTGGATGTAAGGCAGCCCTACAACAGTGCATTCCAATCTGTGATTTCTGGTGATGTATTGATGGCTGCCGGTGCCATTTGATTACATTTTTCTTAAATAACAGCTGTATTAATATGCATCCTGAGAACTGTTGAGATGGGTTGATGCTATGTATGTTGTTTCCTTACTAAGGCATGTGTTATTGTAGTGGAGTATACCAACATTACACCCAGTTCTCATTCAACCATCACAGTGACACTTGCAGTATGGCACAGATGTGCATGTGTATACCTACCATATTTACCATCAATAAATGCTCTGTGAGATGCATAAGTATAACATCATACTGATTACATGGGCACAAACCTCTTGTTTCATCTGCATGTTGTTAATGTTATTTTAAACACAAACATATAAGAAGTCCAGATTCAGTTGAAATCTTTGTGAATTCATTGTATGCATGATTGTGTTGCCATTCACAAGGATTACCGAGGTGGTCCCCAGCAGCATTGTGTGACTGACAGCATTTGTGGCAGTAACTGTTCTGCATGATCCACATTAACCCTATTTGTAATGTATCCATACATGGTATCAGGGCACTAACACACAGCCCTACAGTGAAAAATATATATGCATATGATTTGCAATTGATGTAATTACATGACATAGGTAAAGTTGTATGACTGTGTAAAGACGTCCACTAAGTGGCACGTGATGCATACCCAAGGTTGTATTTGGAGATGTTGTCACAAATCATTTTTAAATAAGTACCAAATGATATAGGGAATACAAAACGTAGCTCAGAGCTGTTTGCAGGTGGCATCACACATATTCAAACTGCAGGAAATAGACAGTCTGCTAGCTGACAAATATGGATCTAACTTCACCCCCCCCTGCACACTGGACATCACCCAAATATTACTCAGCTTATTTTCTTAAGAGAGCAGCTCATCTGTGCACTCTCTAAGGCTAGAAACACAGCATCAATGGGCCATGACATCATCTCAGGTTGCCTTTTTAATAATTTGCAACCTGACCTAGTATACATAGTTGGACCCATACTTAATCACAGCCTCCACACATGCTATGTTCTGGCAGAGGAGTGTACAGCAACAGTCATCCATCTAAACAAGGGGGACCATCACCTGACCCAACAAATTATAGAGGGCATAAGCCTGACTCATCTCATCTGTAAGGCAATCAAAGGAATCATATTGGTACTTATAAAAAAGGACACAGGTAATCTTCCGACTGTGTACAGAACCCATTTTTAATTTAATGATAAATCGTATTTCTTAAATCTGTTTTACTTCTTCAAGAGGGTCATCAAGGGCATGCATGAGGGGAAAGACTATGCATCCCACCTAGCTAGACCTGGCCAAGGCATCTGACACAAACCCACACTTAAGTGTTACAGATAAACTGTCTCAACTGGCAATAAACACATACATCACCAGGTGGATAGCCAAATGGATCACTGACAGGACACATACTGTCAAAGTGTGTGAATTCACTACTAGCAAGAGGCCAGTGGCCAAGGCCATACCATAGGGTTCTACACCATGCCCTTTCCTGTTCAGTATTTACTTCCCAGAAGTCAAGACAAACTTAGACAGCCTTTTGTGGATGACAGCAAAATATGCACAATCACTGAATCCATGAACAATGTTGATATACTGCAGAAACTATTAACACACAAAAATGTTTTGTGTCAGAACCATGGAAACACACTAAATAAACACAAAAGCATTATTATTATCTCCTTTTGAAAAGCAAGTACCCAAGCTAATTACAATATAGACAGCACACCCATATGAGTGCACCCAGTTGTACATGATATGGGTAGTCAGTTACATAGTAATTGGAATGTTGACCACTATGTGTCCACAGTGGTGACAAATCCCTTGTATGCAGCACAACTTATAAGTATGAGTAGGCCATCCACAGCACAGGACATTATAATGCCATTGTATTTAGCCCTCATCACACCACTATGTACCCTCTTGTATGCACCTCAACACACATCAGCAACAGCTGGACCAACACCAGAGTTTTTGCACAATGAAGATAAATGGGGTAAACAAGAAGTCATGTGCAGAAAGGTTTAAAGCCCTATCACTGTATTATATCTACAACAGACTACTAAGGGTCAGTCTGTGCCTGTCCTACAGTGCACCTGCCAATCTGTCCTTGCTGGCAGTGTTACACATTAATGAAAACTGCATAAGGGTCACTCATTCTGAGGATGTTAACCTAGCTTCTGACATAATAAATCATGCTGGAGAGATAGTGACATCTCTCAGCCAGTATTCCTTCTCTGAAACATGCTTGCCATTCATGTAAAGCAAAGACCTTTCCTGACCCTCTTCAACTGCAACATAGATCAATGGATGGTTAATCATGATTGTACTCCTGGTGTTGAGCCCATGTCACTCATGGATAGAGGCAGCTGGTATTAGATAATATATCATAGGCACATCTCTGTGTGAACGCTGTTCATATAGCTATTGAAACTTGTGTAAGTCATGTTAAATATGGCTAGGCTTTAATGGGTTCTTGGGACTTTAGCCTAGTACTCTCCTATGCACCTATAAACCTACGAAGTTTTATTGTATTCTAGGTACAGCTATACTGTGACTGTAAGTGTCATGGATATACCAGTACATCATATCAGTAATACCACTTGATAGTTTACATGAAAACATATTCATGCATGTCAGGATTTCAGGGAAGTATAAACTTTTCCACGGTAATGTTGGGGTGGCAGTGATCATGTGGCATATGTCTTGGGTTTGACATGTGCTGATAGAAGGTGTGCTCCATGTATTGTTTGGTATGTGAATAATTTCACAGTGACAGCTTCCACGTTCATTGAAGCTAGACTTTGCAGTGCTGTAGTTTCTGTGTACAATGCATTCCCATGAGTCTCACATAGTGCTGTACCATTCATTATGATGGATCACTTCTGAATGCACACATCAAGTGCAGATGCTGCAGACAATATTAATTACTATTACACATGTCAGATGCATGCAGTATGCAGCTGTGTGTAGGGAATCCATTCATACTGTTGTATTTGTTATAGGTTGTTATCCATATGGCCAAGTCCTATGTCATCATCCAAGGATGTTTTACTCAAGTGTATCACTCTCTCCATAGTGATCTCCCATACATCTTATCGCCCGTACATAAGTATTCTTTGTTATGCATAACAATTAGGACTTGGCTGTGCAGACTTCCCTTCAATGTGTTCTACAAGACATATGTGTGATACATTTTTCTGTGATGCACTCAGTAAATACAGAGCTAATCTACAGACCCTGGAAACCACAGACCCATAGTCTCATTACTCTCATATGCAAAGCCATGGAAAGAATTATCATGGAAATGATCAATAGTGACATAGTAAACCTCCAGACACTGGACCCAACCCAATTTGGTTTTGTCAAGTGCAGATCATGTCTACTCAACCTGGTGGACCTCTTTCAGAAGATCACCAAAGCAACAGGTGAGGGTGAAATGGTTCACATTGCCTACCTTGACCAGGGCAAGGCATTTGACACAATACCCCACTCGGGCATTGCTGACAAACTCAAGATGTTAGATACAAACTCTTATGTCACCCAGTGGATAGCCAACTAGCTCACAAACAAGACCCAGGAAGTTAGTATTGGGAAAAGCACCTCGACATAGAGGCCAGTCGCAAGTGAAGTCCCACAGGGATCGGTCCTGGGACCACTCCTTTTTGGCATTTACTTCTCTGAAGTCCAGAGCAATGCCAATGGCCTCTGGCTGACTAAATTTGCCAATGACTGCAAATTAGGAGCTGTCATTGACTCTCATACTGACACAAATGTTCTCCAAGAAGGGCTTAAACAGACAAAAAAAATGGTATCATAGCCATGGACTAAAACTAAATACCAAGAAATGGATAATAGTATCCTTCAGGAAGTCATCCACCCCTAGTAACTATCATATTGGCAACACACCCCTAAGAGTTGACCCAGTTGTCAGGTAGATGGGGACACACATAGACAGTAATCTAGCCCTTGACCATCACATGTCTGCAGTAGTGAGTAAATCATTCTATGTTACGTAACTTGTAAACAAAGGTATGGCATCTAGCTCCAAGGAAGTCATTGTTCTACTGTATTAGGCATTCATCAGACATATAATTCAGTACAATGCCCCCTTTTTTATGTATCTAACCCAGCATATTAAGAGACATGGAACATCTAAAGAGGTTCCTCACTAAAAGAATACACAGCGTAAGTAACATATCCCTGCATTCTGTCTCCTTCAGGCTGTTGAGGGGAGATCAATGCCTGGCATACAAGGCATTTTCAGTCCCCATTCTGATGAATGTTCTGCATACTGTAAAACAAACAGTGCCAGAATTAGGTTCATAGGTTCATAGGTGTGTACTAGGCTAATGGCCCTGGAGCCTTTACAAACTTAGGCCATAGGATTACCCTGACATTGTGCCACCCAACCTTAGTTCCCAGTGCCTCTGTCAAGTAGACTCACTGGAGTGATCCCTGGGGTCAATTTTCTATTTCACATCCACTCATCAAGGTTTATCTTGAAGAGGGCCAGTGAGGTGCTCTGTTTGACATGTATGGGAAGTCTATTCCATAGCAAGGGCAGTCTATGATTTATGAACTTGTCCCTCCAGCATGTTCTGTTGATTGTGGTAATAAGGCTGAGGTCACTGGAGTGTATGGTGTGAATTTTTTCGTTTCAATATTTTTATTAGTTTTTTTCAATAAGATAATTTTGAAATTGGTAATGAAGAATGCAATATACAAAATATGACAAATCATGTATACAAAAAAAGGGTGGGTTACATTCTTGAAGGTGCAGATTGTGGTGCATGTGTAATGCAAACCACTAAACTGGCCTGGATTGCCCCTAAGTTAAACTACAGGTGTAACACTGTCCCTCTTAATACCTCCAAAAAGTTGTCATTTTTGATGAGATGTGTTGAATTCCCCTTATAGATTAATGGCAAATCCTTACAGCTGTACAAGTGTGTATAATAAATTACAATCGTATATTTTATGTCAGTGTTACAGATTAATGGTAGTATTGTATTAAAATTGTCCATGATTGTGCCTGCTTCTGTCTAATGTTTTCTGTGAGCCTGTTGCTATGTGTCCCCTAATAGGATGAGAACTATGCTGATATTTCAGTTTTTTTAAGTAATTCATTTTGCACACCTTCACAATACACACATACCCCTATTGTATATACTTTACCATCATTGCTAAATGTCCTCTCCAGTGATCATGTCAGGATGTTTATATCACAACCAATCATCTCCATTGATATGTAAACCTTATGTGGCAGTCACATAATATACTATAATGTGTGATGATATAAATACACTCACACAGGAAGTGTAACCAGCAGTATGTACTGTGCTGAGTACATAAGTGATTAATGTTATGCAGCTGACTTGTCTTTGGAGTGTACATACATTGACATGCCTTTATCTGATGTACATTACCATATTTCCATGTCCTCTTCCTCTTTCTTCATTCTTAACATTCATGTCTGTGGCCCTTTTCAATACACAGACTTCCCCAGACTAGTGTATTTGTATTGCATTCTATGTACCCCTGATGATCACCATAATCAAACACACCAAGATCCATATTGCACATTGCACTGAGTACACTTTTCTATAATGTGTTACTACTGCATTCATTTGAAACCTGGTGATCATAGTGGTTGTTCATGCAATTCTGCAGAGCAAGTTTGCCCATCGGTAAACTCGTCTGCATGTTCTATATGCCTTTATGCCACTTTATATGTTTTTCTGGCTGGCAGGACTGTTGTTGGCCATGAAATGTCACTTGGATTTATATCAGCACAATGTGTGGCATGCAGATATAATTAGCACTGCTATTCATCACACAGACATAAAAACTCTATGCAGGCGTCATGCAAAACCTACATGGAGTTTATTGAATCTCTGGGAAATCATTCCATTTTTGCCCTATTTGTTCTGTTTCACAAAGACCCTGATTTCAAAAGACTTGCTCTCAGTGTAAGTGACCACTTGCACCAAAAGCAGGCTGAGAGCAGGTGTTTTGGCATATGGCCAACTCTGCAAGCCTGCTTATATATAGATAGGCCTTACACTGAAGTAAGTCACTTACATTGAAAGCAAGTCTTTTGTAATCAGGGAAGAATTGCGCTGAGAACAGTTCTTTTGGAATCTGGCACATAGTTATTCACCACATTTTATCTGTTTTATTCAAATATAAAATCAAAAACCTGTGCTCAGTCTTATATTGTTTCTTTAATATCAGATATATTTTCTTTTTATTTCAACAAATCTATGATGGATCTGATTCAGCACTTCCTCTTCCAGAGTTACAGTATGCTATAAATTAAACACTGCACTCATTTGCAATAAATTAAACATAACAAGGATACACATGACATATAAGTTATTAGATGCTTTCTATGTTCATTCCCCAGACCTCTGTAGTATTAGTTCATTCATTCATTCATTCATTCATTCATTCATTCATTCATTCATTCATCCATTCATTCTGTGAATATCCACATAAATGAGTGTATTACATAAATGGCAGTAATGTCTGTCAGTGAATCATTTCAAGTCAGACTGCATAGCAAATCAAGAATTATGGTTGGAATACTGCTATAAATGTTATGAAATATCAAAGAAATAAGATAATCCAAAAAAAATAAGTTACACTTTGTGTAGTTCTTTTGAAATTGTCTTAAGTAATGTCAGCTTGATTCATGATTCTGAATATACTGTAATTCACCTGGTAGGTGCTTTATGAATCTCGGCCCAAGAAAAGTGAACCATTTCTTGTAATCCAGTACTGATTGTTAGACAGAAGAAGTAGCATTCTCACTTTTTCTGTGAAAACAGGGTGTGCATGGATTTCAGTGGATAGATTCCACTGGCAAAATCCTGATGTACAGGGTTTGATTCTCTCAAACTTCATTTACCTACTGTGTGACCTTGAGCAAGTCATTTAATTATACAGTGCTTTGGGGCAGTTGGGAATTTGCACTAGGCTCCTTAATAGTACCACGGACTACATGCCTAGTAACTACCTATCAATGTATGATAGTGGTCAACTGAAATGAGAATAGGCTATACAGGGATTTCAGTGCATTGATTCTATTCACAAATGGGGACAAAGATCAATAGAAATGAGTTTGTGAAGTAAGGAAAAGGCTAATAAAATGTTATAGTCTTTGTCATGCGACGATAGCTTTTTGTTGCGTTGATGTTCTAGTCTACAAAAAAAAAGAATGAAGTGCTAAACGTATTCTGAAATGTAACCACATGTAGCAAAATGGGAAATGAGCCAAATGGTGCTGTCACATAGCATCAGAGTGCCCCAGCATCATTATCTGCTTCACTGATGTAATTTTCAGCATCACTTATTCAAACTGTATCAGTAGCAATGTATTCTGGACAGATTATACTTTTGCATTCAAGGAATCCTTTGCAGAAGGACTTGGGCCGTTATGTTCCTGCTTTCACATCATTAAAATGTTGTTCATAATATATGTTCTTATGTGAATAATCAGT
Organism: Protopterus annectens; assembly: GCF_019279795.1. NCBI lineage: Eukaryota > Metazoa > Chordata > Ceratodontiformes > Protopteridae > Protopterus > Protopterus annectens. Next base: position 1,459,002,076 of record NC_056737.1, read on the forward strand.
GCTTTCATTTGCAACCATGACTGTAAAAGGTTAAATAATTTGTTTCCTTTGCAGCTGAAGGAATGGTCCTCCAGTTGTTTTGGGATGTACAGCATGTTCTATATAGTTTCTCCACAGCTGCTTGAATCATTGCAAGTAGCTCTATTAGGCTAAAGCCTTAACACAATATACTACTTTTAATGTGCTTCAGTTTATCTGCAATAATGCATTCATTTCCAAGGAAAAAAGCAATAGATGTAACAGGAGTAGCATCTGCAAAGGCACACTGTGTTCCCTTATTCTGCATGGTTATCTTCACAGGATACAGCTTCTAGGAGGATAATTTAACAACAACCCATGTTATAAAACAAGAATAAAATAGATTGTTTCAGCCTTATTTGGGCTATAATGGAACATCTGACTATGCATCTAATATGGACAATAAAGGCTTGGTATGCTTTAGTTACAGATAAATCAATAAAGCCAATGTAAATATATAATTACCATTTATGTGCAACTGTCAGAAAAATGGGTACTAACACATTTTCTTCACAAATGTATTATTATCAGAATGAACAAAAAAAAATGGATACAAGTAATTTCTGATCTCTTTCATAAAGAAGAAGAAAAAAATGCATTCTTGACAACTGATGAAATGTTTAAAAAAAAAATTAGCTTTGGTGAACAGCTACCAGCTGCACTCTGTTGTCACAGGTTTAAGATGTGAATGCCTGCATAGCATACCGTACCACTTATCTGTAGCCCAATTATACCTCAGGAATACTTTATCTTCTTTGCAGAAAGGCATATTCAGATTGACAAGTCTAATCATGCGCACTAAGTGCTTCTCCATAATGAAGTGCTATTGTTATCGGCCCATTGCACAATGACATTTCATATTAGCTATTCTGAATCTTTGTAATGCAGTTTTCTTAAACAATACGGTATGACCAGTAGTTATGTTAATGTTCCAGTTAATCAATTCCAAGGATGTAACAGGGCCCTCATCTAAATCTCACAGTACATTGTCCTCAACGGCTGATTAACTTGAGCATGGCACACAGCGATGCCTTATTGCTTTTAGAATGATGAGTTTCTTTTTTATTTAAATTTTACGGTTATATTCTCCATTAATTTAAGTAAACATGAAATGTTAATATGAAATAATTCTTAGGTCGAGTGCCATGATGATTTATGTAAAATACAGGCATGATCACCTTCTTGTATTAATAAATAAAGCCACTATAATCAAGAGTTCTGATTTTCTATATCTCATATAAAATAATTCATAATTCTTGGCTATAATATTTTGTTTGCCATAGAAAGAAATGAAGTAGCATGCTTAGCCACCTATATTTGATACATTCATGTGATTTATGCATCTGCAGAAAGGATTGTTAGGTTTTAGCACTAATGCATTTGATATTATTTCCCTTCCAGTGGAAAGCATCAGAGTATATGTACATATATATGGGAACACTTCACAATGACGAAATACTGAAAGATCGAATTTCATATGGCCGAGACCATATGATCGAACTTTCAGAATCCTGACATTGTGAATGGAGATCTGCATACAGCGCAGAATGGGATATTTCCCTTTTCCTCACTGTAGTGCGATCTCAGAGTTGGAATATTTTTTGGCTTTGTTTCGGAATTTTGATATTCTGAAACATCAATCATATGGTCTCGAGCATATGAAATTCAATGTTTCAGACTTTCAAGATTCTGAATTGAATCTATATATATATATATATATATATACACATACACATATATATATATATATATATATATATATATATATATATATATATATATATACATATATATATATATATATATAGATATATATATATATACATACATATATATATATATGTATATATATATATATATATGTATATAGAGTTATATGTGCCTGTACCACATACTTTTCAGTGTTTATCCATATAGCTTAATTATTTTGTACATAAGAATTTATGTTGTCTTTCAGATACGTGCATTCCTTATCAAGTACATATTCTATTCTGCGATTTTTGCACACCTTTCTAGAACTACTGATTATTGTTTTCTGACCCTCATGCCAAGTTCACCTAACCCAGTACCATACATCTGATGCTGCTTGGCATAGTTAATTTAAGTGATGTGATGCTAATGGATGTAGCAAAGGGTATAATTGGCACCCTGCATGGTGGTCTGACAAGTAAACACAGAGACTGAACTAGGGGAAAGCATTAGTTCTGTTTTGTTCGGGAGGTAATGTGCAAAAAGCAAAAGCATATGTTCACAGATTCATAGGTTCATAGAAGGTTACTAGGCTAATCTCCCTAGGGTCGTTACAAGGCTAGCCATGTAAAAAACCCATGTATCCTAACTGACCATAGTTAGATGGTCGTTGTTAGCAGAGTGATTCTATGATCAGCACCGACTACCCCTGCCTATGAGGGACATAGGTGCTCCCTCTAGGGTGAATTTATGGTCACACATTCAATTGTTAAGGTTGCACTTAATTAGGGTCACTGAGGTGATCTGTGTCATGTGAAGTTGGAGCTTATTCCAGAGGAGTGGCAATCTCTGAGAGATATATCTGTCTCTCCAACATGTATTTTTAATGTCACAAGCTAGTTTGAGATCCCTGGAGCATGTGACTCTTGCCCCATTTGATTTGTGGATGTGCAACATTTTCATTAGGGCAGAGTCAGAGACTGCTCTGTAGGCCAGGCACAGGCCACCTCTCAGCAGACTGTATGATACAGAGTACAGTGACAGGGCTTTCAGTATTTTCATGTAAGTCACGTTTTGGACACCCTGGATTCTCTTGGTTAAAAACCTCTGTGGTCTCTCCAGTTGTTGCAGGTATCTGGTGAGTTACATACAGAAGGGAGCATTGCACTTAATTAGTGGTCTGATAAGAGTAGAGTACAATGGAGTTATTACCTCCTTAGTGTTGGATGCAATCCCCTTATTTACGAGTTGCTCAATATAGAATGCTTTCCTTACTTCTATGGAGAAATGATGATCAAAGTTTAGATTTTTATCAAACGGTGCTCCCAAGTCTAACACCACTGGGTTTGAGCTTAAAGGGGTGTTATCTATATCTTAATTATCAGGGGATATTTCTTTGCCAAAGAGAATAAAGAGGCATTTTTTTTTTATTTAGTTTTAGTCCATGAGTTTGACACCAATCATTTGTCTGTGTCAGACCCTTCTATAATATGCTTACATCATCAGGGGACTCAATGATTGCTTCCAGTTTGCAGTCTTCTGCAAACTTGTAAGCCACAGGCCATCTACTTTTGCCTGGGCATCAGAGAAATAGATTCCAAACATTAGAGGGCCCAGCACAGATCCTTGTGGTACCCCATCGGTAACTGATCTACTGTTGGAGGTTGACTCCCCAACTTTGACAGTATGGGTTTTGTCAGTGAGCCAGTTGAATGCCCATCAAGTGACATATGGGTTAATCCCCAGCTGGAAGAGTTTCTCAATGATCCCTGAGTGGGGGATTGTGTCAAAAGCCATGGCTAAATCAAGATACTTGGTATGATCTGCTTTGCCCTCATTCAGGGCTTTGGTGACATTCTTCAAAGAAGTCCACCATGTTTAATAAGCAAGATCTGCCCTTGCCAAAACCAAACTGGGTCAGGTCAAGAGTTTAAAGGTTACATGTGTCCTTGCTGATAAGGTCCATAGGTTCAAAGGTAGGTACTAGGCTAACGGCCCTTGGGCCTATATAAGCCTAGCCAAAAAAAGTTCCCTGGCTTTCGCCACCCAAGAAAATTATTTTCCTGTACCCCTGTCGAGCAGAGCCACAGAAGTGTTCCCCAGGGTGAATTTCCTATTTACCAAACAATTGTCAAGATTTTTCTTAAAGAGGGCTAATGAGGAGTTTTGCTTGACATGAATGAGTAGTCTGCTCCAGAGCATGAGAAGTCTATGGGACAGGAATCTATCCTTTCAGCATGTTCTGTTTATTGTGGTGACAAAGTTTAGATCCCTGGAGCATGTGGCCTGAAGAGATTGGAATTTTTTAAATGTAGCATGTCCAACAGATCTGGGTTTGACATTTCTTTGTATGTTAGGCAAAGGTCGCCTCTGAGTAGACGATATGCGATGGAGTAGAGCTGGAGTTTTTTTAGATGGTCTGCATATGGCATCTGTTTGAGGCTGGTAATCATCTTAGTGAGGTATTTCTGTGGCCTTTCCAGTTGTTGTAGATGTCTTGCAAGGTACATGCCAAATAGGGCATTGTACTCTATAATGGGTCTGATTATGGATGAGTAGAGAGGAACAATGACCACTTTTTTTCCTAGAGGAGAACCCCTATGGGATGAGGTGTGCCACGTAGAAGGATTTCTTGACTACTGTGGCAATGTGATTATTAAAGGAAAGACTACTGTCCGCCTGTGTCCCAAGATCTCTTATCACACTTTTGTTGTTTAGTAGGTGACCACCTTTGTGGTAGTTCATGGGAGCAGTGTTTTTTTCCAAAGGTGATGACAATGCACTTCTTGACATTGAGCTTGAGGCCACGACTTTGACACCAAGCATCAGTCTCAGTGAGGCCCCTTTGTAGAATGTCCACATCATTAGGTGATTCTATTATGGATCCTAGTTTGCAGTCATCTGCGAACTTCATTAGCCAAAGACCTGCCATGTTAGCCTGGACTTCTGAGAAGTATATGCCAAACAGGAGAGGACCCAGGACTGAACCCTGTGGTAGTCCACTTGTCTGAAGTTGGATTTGCAGTCGGCTACTTTCACTGTGTGGGTTCTGTCACTGAGCCAGTTGGCCACCCATCTTGTGACATAGGGATTTATGCCCAGTTTAGTGAGTTTATCTATAATTCCAGAGTGGGGGATGGTATTGAAAGCCTTGGCGGGGTTGATAGGCTGTGTGCACCACCTTACCCTCATCCACGGCTCTGGTGACTGCCTCAAAGAAGTCAATCAGGTTTAGGAGACATGAGCTACCTTTTACAAACCCAAACTGAGTGAGGTCCATGATGATTCTTTCCAGGGCCTTGCTGATAAGGCTGGCTAGGCTTATGGGTAAATAGTTTCCTGGGTTGGTTGATGGACTCCTTTGTGCAAGGGGATTACTGTTGCCGTTATCCACTCTGCTGGAACAAAACCAGTACTCAGGCTATAATTAAAGAGAGTGCCAAGTGGTTCTGCTAAGTCTTGTTTTAGATTGTTTAGTAAGCACCCTGGAATGTTATCTGGTCCCATAGAGGCCATGTTTCTGGCCTTGGGCAGTGGTTGTATGACCTGATCTTTGGAGATACTTGGTAGAGGACTGGTGTCAGGAATGCTTTGGGATATGGCTGATGGAGATGGGGGGGGTGACATTATTGCCAAATCTCACAGCTAGTAAGTTTGCAATTTCCTCAAGTTTAGTGTGAATGGAACCATCCAGTACAAGTTCAACACACAGCTGGTATTTGTTTTTAGGTTTTGAACATAGCTAAAGAATGGCTTATGGTTGTCCTTAGCTAGGGATGCTAATTAAGTCTCATAACTAGCATTAGAGGACTATAGAAGATACCTGATTTGCTTGTTCAAGCTGTGGAGGGTATTCTTTCTCTGTTGAGTAAGTTCCCTCTTGTTCTTAGATATTAGTTTCTTTCTTTTTTTATATAACTTATTTATACTTAAAGTCAACCAGGGTGGCTTGTTTTTTGGGAGGACCTGGTTTTAGTCCTGTCAGATACAGCTGAGTCAATATATTTGTTTAAATGGCTATAAAGGGCATTTGTGTATTCTTCTGCATAGGAGTCATTGTTGGCTGTTTTAGTAGGGGCTTTGAAACTTTTTATACCATTGCTTAGTAGGTTATAGTTTGTTTTGGAGAAATGTTTCAGTTTTTTGCTCTTGTGGGGTGTCTGGTCTGATCTTTACTTCAAATGAGGCTGATTTATGGTCTGACCTTACCAGGAAGGGTAACACACAGGAGGTAGTGTAGTGATCCCCCCCATGTTGGCGAACACTAGGTCTAGGACATTTGAACCCCTTGTGGGGGTGCAAACCAACTGTTCCAGGGCATTTGAATTAACAAAATCTAGGAACCTCAGAATGATTGTGTTTATACTCAAGTAAATTGCCCAATTGATGGAAGGATAGTTGAAATCTCCCATGACCTAGGTGTTTGCTGTATACTGTGGGAATCTAGCAAGTCCAGGTAGGCAGTGTGCTTCTCCTGGTCCATGGTGGGGGATCTGTAGCTAGCAATGATGTGGTAATATATTTTTCCTATAATTATTTGTACCTGAAGTAGCTCAAAAGAGTTGTACTGTTTTACCAGTCTCGAGGTGTATTTCAATTTAATGAAGATGGATACACCTCCACCTTTGGTTCTTTCATGCTCTTTTTGAGGTCTGAACATGTAAAAGGCATTGCAGCCTTGTACTGCTGGGGTAGTCTCTGTGGCCTTGAACCAAATCTCAGTGATTGCACAGATGTCAGCATCTTCCAAGATGAGAAGCACTTCCAGGGAGTGGAGTTTACTGTTTAGGCTTCTAACATTAAGCCGCATGACCTTGAGTTTGTCTCTAGTGGATTTCTTTAAGTTGGAAGTTTTGTTGTTTTGACATTGCCTGCAAAAGGCACTATGGGGGAGCTAAATGTCTTTGACAGTATCCAAAAGCCTTGAAGAGACAGGTGAAGGCCATCTATGACAAAGCAGCGTGGTCTGTTGACCACCTCTTCTCAGGCTGTCAGATACTGGATCCCCCTGGAGTGACATCAGAAGCTAAGTCAAATATTGAAATCAATCATTTTTGTCTATATTGTGGCATTGTCCTAGCTGAAGGTAGAATGCTGCTTAGAGCTAGGGACATACCTACCTCGGACACATATTCTGAGAGTTCAGTCACGTGTCTCTTCATATAGTCCAGAGTGGTACATCTCAAACCATTCACTCCAACATGTACTATGACAGAGTCATAACATTTATTGTTGCTGAGTGACTTGAGTGCGTGCATGATTTGATGAATCCTGGCACCTGACAGGCAGGTGACCGTGACCTTCACCTTGTCCAACCTGGCAAGGGGGGGCATCTATGTGTCTCGCTATAAAGTTGCCTATGACTAAGACATTAAATTTTGAGGTGTTTTGCCTTAGGGGGTTAATTGTTGAGGCACTGATACATGTGTTGTTATGTATAGTGGTAAATTCTGTTCATGTACCAGTATGTTTAGGGTGTTTGCACTTGGGAGGTATCTGGTCTTTTTTAGGCTCTTAGTGAGCACCTCTGTGTATGTGGGTTTATGTATCTTGACCTTATCTTGTGTGAGTGGAGAGGTGTGTGTGTGTGTTGACTACCTGTTTGATGTCTTGTTTATTGTTATGTGAGAGGACTGATTCTAGTTTCATGGTAACAGTTACATCTCTCCATACCTCTCAGCTGTACAGGTTTTTGCAGAATGTCTAGATTTTTGCCTCATATTCTTGGTGTGTTCCCCCTAATATCTGTCTCTTTCCAGCAAACAGATGAGGATTGGACTTATTAAATAATCACAAACATTTGAGTTTAAGACTCCACATTCTTTGGAAAATTCATGCTAATGCAAAACCTATTATTCTATCAACTTTCTAAGTTTGTAAGAGCAATATTTAAAATCTGTCCCTAATTGCCCCCCCCCCCCCCCATCATTTAAGGCTTTGTTCAGATTTTGTTCTCTGAGAGGTTGAAAGGTATGCATCTCTCACATAGTGTATTTGTTTGCTTTAAGAGAAAATGCTTGTCAGTATACATTAGGCAATTGCTACATTGCTTCAGGATGCCCATGTTAATCAGGCTGGCTAGAGAAATGCTGGGATACTGACTTTCCATAGTAGCAGACAATTCTTAAGTATTAATTTGTGAGAGGGCAAATTAGATCAATTATTGCTCTGGGATTAAAAAGGGGACTTATTCTATTGAGGATCAGGGATGTAAAGTGGGGCAACACTGCTCAGTCCTCAGTTGAGATGCCTGCAGAACAGAAGTGCACAGTTGCATTGCCCACAGAGCAGCATGGAACCTGGGAGAGTTTCACTAACTGGTATCTAGGGAAAAATTGTTTCTAGATGTTTGCATCTATACAAGGTACAGCTAACCCCATTTTGCTGTGCACAGCTATGCACAAATGTGAGGCTTATATACAGGCAAAATTAAACCATCCTAAACTAATCTTCTAATAGGAAATGACAGTGATCCTTCCTCCTGCAATCTCCAGCTCAGAGAAGGCTATTTCCACACTTTTCTGCCACAAGGGTGCAGGGGAGCCCTTTTTAATGTAGGATAGCTGGATTTGATTTCAAGTGTATGAAAAACAAGCAAGATTCAACAAGTTAGGATTATTCTACAGTAACTAAGGAATATTTCAGTGTAAAGCAAGTGCAGGTAATAAGCAAGCATAAATAGTAAAATACTCAGAATGGCATAAGTTAATGGAATAAAACAGCAAAATATAAATGAAAAAATGCATATCAAACTCAAAATAAGCTTAATTTTTGTTCTTAGCTTTGGATAGCCTGGACTCAAGCAGAAACACTCTGGACCTCTGGCAGAGGATGCCAAACTCAGCAACTCCAGTTAATTGAGATTAAACCAGAACAAAGAGACTTAGAATAACAGGCACAATAAGTCTTCAACCAGCATTTCCCAGCTCAGAAGAACAGAAGCTAACCTCTGTTCCCTCAAGCATGTAGAACACAAACTTTCTTAATGTAAAATAACTAGTCTGAAGCCCAAACACTCAAACCAGAACTTAGACACTTTTAGAATAACAGACATAATAAGCCTTCAACCAGCAATCCCCAACTTAAAAGGATGTAAGCTACCTCTCCTGCTACAACAGTGTAGCCCACAAACATTCCTTATATAAGATAACTAGTTTGAAGCCCAAGCATATTTTGCTGTATGCAGCCCTCAGCTGAATCATACAGATGTATGTGATAACTGTGTGGAGAAGGAAAGTTAACTGATCCAACAGACAGGAATGCTTTCCTAAATGGTGACATCATCTTGTCTCTCTCTCTCTCTCTCTCTCTCTCTCTATCTTTCTGCAATAAGTTCAGCAACTATTCAAATGATAGGTGTGTTTTCAAGACAAAGTGATAATGCTGTCTTTGTATAGAACAACAGTAAGTCATTGCTAGAGTCTATGCAGACTGGAAGCTACTATCCTGGTAGCATGGAAGAAATTGAGATAAAGACTAGAATTATAACAGCAATGCAATGGATATGCTGTAGAACAATTAAAATCTCACATGCATAGCCTTGTTCATACTAGAAAACAAAACAGAGTGTAATTGGGAAGGAGAGTGATAGGGTTGAATATGAATGTATTGCATTCTATAGGGAAAGCCATAAGGATAAATCAGGTTCAATAATTAAGATCTCTTCCTCATGCAGCAGGGTCCAGGGTTCAACTCTGGCTTATAGTCACTGCCTATGTGAAGTTTTAGTATTCTTTAGAAAATATTCTATATATATATATATATATATATATATATATATATATATATATATATCTCAGATAGCCATACCTCCTACCACCATTTTCTGAACATTTAGCACACATTCAAGGCTTTGTATCCTATAACTTTGTTGTCTAAGCCTACATTGGTTTACATACTATTGCCTTGGTGTAAACATGTGAATACAAAGTAAGGATTAAAAGACTGTGTGCATAACAAATGAACTGTAGAAATCACAAGAAAAACAGATCATAATTGAGAACTGTCTCAAAATGCATTGGTATAGGAAGCAAGGAATGGTATACTGTATGATAAGAGAGGAATTCAAGAGCTATTTTGAATGATGAAAGAAGTGGAAAAGATAGTTGCACAGTTAATAGCAGCTTCACATGGATAAAATAGATTTTAATGCATCATTTCTCCTCTGCCTTAATATAGTCTCATCTGAATCATTAGTGCTTGTCATCTCCTTCAGTGACTTCTTATTAACTTTGCCATTTTCTTTTTTCCATCAATATTGTCTTGCGGTGGTGAACGCTTTGCTCATGTATGTAGGAGGCCTAATCTACATGTACGAAAAATGCCCTTACAGTTTAATTGCAAAAGCAGTACATCACTTGTCATTGTTTTAATTCACTTAGTTATATCCAAGGACTTTAGTATGCCAGGCCTACAAGACAATAAGTGTTTCATTAAGTTATCGAAGAGTCATAATCACTACTTCAATAATGCTCCTGTTTTTTTGTCTTTTATTTATTTTTTTTTTATCTACCTGCTGACCAAGTACGTCCAGTGGAGAAACTGCCATTTTCTCGGCTGACCTGGGAGTGCTCACTGGTTAAATGACGTGTACAGACTCACATATTAATCAAATTAAGGTAAAAAAAATCAAGCTCTTTATCCTGGGCACAGAAAGAAGCTCATTAACAGCTCAAAGGTTTAGTCCGTGGCATTAACTGATATCTTAGCCTCTGTTTCACTCTTCTATTTCCCATCAGTATCTTCTCTAGTGAATCTTGGCTTCACATTAAGTCTGGTTTATTCCTCATGAAATCAGGCATGCACTCATTGCTGTGTTATTTGGCTGATGAGTGGATCAAGCTTCAGTATATTTCTTTTGCGCATTGTTTTATCTAAATCATTGATATAACAACAGAGATCCAGACAGAGAAAACATACTTTTAGCCATGAAGAGAACTGCATCATTATGGCAGCCCTTAGGGTATAAGGCAAATACCTTATCAGAAAAAGGGGACTCAAACAAGCTGAGAGGGTAAAGGCCTGGAAGTAAGTCATTATGGATATAATTACTGTTGATGGAATAAACAACACATTAACACATTGCAAAAAGAGGGCCAATGAAATGGTAGGATGTGCCAAAGCAAAGGCAAGGCAGGATGCAATTGTCTGTAACACCACTGCGGGACCTCAAACACATATTCTTTTAACACCTAATTATAAATACCTCTTTGCTGTTTGGAGAGAGGCACAGATGATGTTGGCATGAGCATAATCTGAGGTCATGTGGATACTAGTTATTACCCACACTGGCAGCAGCCACAAACATATATTCAGGAAGGTTATTCTGATCTCAATAACATAGTTACATAAATACAACTACTGATCCTTTTAAATGATTAGACTTCACCCATGACATTTGCTTTTAACAGGTGAACCCTCAACATCTGCACATAATGACATTTGACAGAGTCTGCATGGTAAGTGCCTTCCATATCTCATTACACAGCATACATTAGTGTACTTCAGTATCTGAGTAGTAATGGTCAGTAACAAAATTGAGCAGTTCCACTGTACCAGTAAATTTAGGTGATATTAGCAGCAGAATAGCTGCTGCTGCTGATGATAACATATATTTGTGTCACATCCTGAGGAAAGTGGCACACAGTCAACTCATCAGCCAAATAAGTCAAGACCTTGATATCCCACAATAGGTAGATAACTTTGCAGGAAATTACACTGGATCACAAAGACACATAGTTGGGGACATTACACTACAGGCTGTACAGGAAGAAAACCTCTGCACCTCAACATCAGTGTTTCAGTAACCACAGGGGCAACTTTTGGATGATGGCACCAACTCAGAGGTAAGAGTACCCACTGTCACACATTTACAAAGAAGAGCCAGGCATAAGGCCATATCACGGCTTCTTCAGGAAACATGTAAAGCATTGTCTGCCCAACAGCAAATGTGCCATCACATTAAGGCTCAGTGCACTGCCACAGACAGTCAGCTATAGGTGCTCAGATGGTTTACCTTCATAATGTTGATCACATATAATCTACTGGCCACATCCTCGAACCTTTTCCGCAAAACCAGAACTGCGAAAACTTTTGAATGTTGAAAAAACTTCGAATTTGACATTTCCGACCATGCGACACCTCCACACCAGTGCTAACATGGGTCAAAAAGGGGGTGAGATTTTGCCGTTTTGAAATTTGGTGTTCGACGTTTTGAAAAGTCACAGTTCGGTATTCGCGGAAGCGGGGTCGACCATAACGTGATCAGCATTATGAAGGTAAACCTGTTCAAGTCCATAGTATGGTAGCACACCAAGCATCCATATCCGCATCCATTCATCCACTAGTGAGGACTTCACAGACTCAAATATGAGTCTATGTTGGAAAGGGAATAGGACATTATACTGTCAGGACACATGGGGCATATCAAATCACACTACAAGTGCATCTAAAAATGGTAGTGGAAAGGTGGTGGGGCAAACACAACAGAATTCATGCAGGCCACATCAGAATTCATCTACATATACCAGAAACTCTCATTCAAGATCCCAATCCCCCATCACTGTGAAATCATTGATTGTAGGATCACTTTCATCAAGAAGGGCATGTCATCACAGCAAATCATCATCCAACAATTGTGATAACAATTAATGAAAGAAATCTGGAAAGAAAGGTCTAGGGCATAATATGCAAATTGCACTGATTTACATCATTAATGGCCCATCTATTGTCAAGATTTTTAATTCAGAAATGGTACAGCTAACAATTGCACAGAACATAAAACAATTTGCACACCCTATCAAGATACACACACCTTATGAGTATCCTACCATCTACACTAGCAATCCTGCCTCTTCACCCTCAGCACTACACAGAAATTGATTTATATTTCTGAGGAGGGCATATGTTGCATACAACAAAATGAAGTAATGTAATGTGAAGTATCTTAACAGAATAATTTCTAATATATCATAGTTAAAATTGAAGAAATATTGCATCATACAAAACTGCATGTGATACATTTTCCATTAAATTGAACCATATGAACTCACATTAAATGCAAGCTTAGACATTTTAATATGTAAAATATATCAAATTCAAAGCTGCCAAATACTGAAATAACACTATTTATTACATTCATTTTTTTCTGGAGATTCAACATGTCCATACTTAAGTACAGTCTGTAGGCAAAATGTATTGTGCAAAACATTAATTATTCCTTATTTGATGCTTATGACATTACTGACCTGGTGTCAGGCATGACTTTTATACATCATATTATGAGTACATGTCTGGACATAAACAATTTATTTAAAGATTGAAGGGAATGTCTGATGAACAGTGACAGCAGACCATGCACCATACACCACAGCCCATGCATAGCACTACAGGCATCAGTTATACTATACGTGTGTGCTACAAGAAAGGAAACACTAATCTGAATGCCATGGTCCATAGTTCTGGACAAGATGCTGCCTCTTTACCTGCACAGCCATATGTCATGCATACGCCTGTTACTTGGTTTCCCTTACTACTGTTGCCAGCTAGTCATGAAGCTCAGCGGGACTGGAAGTGAGAGGCTCACTGACGGCATAGGTCACTTCACCACCAGACCAGCACACGATCATGTCATGCAGAGTATTACACATGCAGTAAACATCCTGCATGCAGTAGCTGGGTAATACTGAAGGCCACTCCAGACTCATCCAGGCACCTCGATTAGCTTTTCAACATGCAGAAGATTTTCTCTACCACAATACAAATCTGGGGTGGAGCTGTATTAAAATTATCTTCAGCTTCTCCTTTTGAGTTTCTCTCTGGTGTTATGAGCTATCATCCCAATGGATGTCCTTTGTCACCACAAAAATAGAGACAGAAAATGGGAGGGAGAGATAAAACATAGGAAAAGCAGCTTAGTATTAAGTAATACATTTTACTATGATTAACTACCTAACTGATAAAAGTAAAATCGTTTTCCACTTACCAAAAAATCACCAGGCATCCTACCATGCAGGAAGAAGTGGTAGAGTAAGCTAATGTGCCAGATATGGGAATCATGTGCATTTTGACAAAGCTGGGAAGACATATCAGTGAAGTGTCCCCATGCACCACACACTACCTTGCAATTTATGGAATGGTAGCACTTCCTATTTTGGTATTGCATACCAAACGGAAAGGTGACATTTGGGAATATATTTACTGATTTACATGTGCTAAGATTATGCCCAAAAACTGCTGAAGAATCCTAGAGGTAGAAGCTTGCAAAATTCCTATGTTCCCAGTGTGTCTCTGGATTCCCCCCTCGACAAGAATAGTTAGTGCTATACATACCTTAGTATCCACAAGGATAAGCAGGCCACACATCCCTTCATCAGCACTCATGTGGCTACCATACATGCTCTCTAAGACTCTTACAATATCCCTGTCCACTCTAACCCTCTCAAGGATTTCAGAAAAATATCAAACTTATAATGAGTAATTATCTGTCTATATCTCTATCTTCATGGCTGGAGAGTGTCACTGAGCACAAGAGGTTTTGACTCAGCCAATACAAGCAGCTCACACCAGGAAACAGCAAAGTTAGATTGCAAAGTAAATTAAAAACGCCCAATTCTGCCTTTTATAATGAATTTGTGCACAACAGAGAAACAGGTCAAAAAATAAGTACGAATCACAAACAGGAGGCTTTACATCATTTCTCATCACTATCTTGTTCTTAGTTCATTTGCTAAAGTTTATTTATGACCATCACACATTAGCATAAATAGCTTCTATGAATCGTGCCTTCACTGCTCTTACTCAAGAACAGCACCGATTGCCATTAGGCATTTGCATAACAGCTAAGAATCTCACCCAATAGCTGTCAAAAACTGTGTTTTACTTTCAATCTTTAATATGAAAATTTCTCTAAAATATTTTATTATTTTTGTATTCTGTTTCATAGAAATTATTACTCTTGTTTGCATAAATGTAAGATCATACTGCTCCTTTGACTTTCAGATTAGGAACACATTCTAGGGCACCATCTAAGAATTGTTCCCGAAACAAGACCTGGCCATTTTCAGAAAAGTATGCCAAACCATTTTATAGGTACAGGAAGACATAATGGGAGCAAAAATACCCCAAACAGTCATTAGTATAGGGACAGTGCCCCTGAAAATGGGCATTAGCAAATGGAATATATATATATTGTAGGTAGCTGACTTGAAAACTCATTTCCCATCTGTTGTTGGCAGGATGTACTTTTCCAGGTTATTCTGAGAATAACCATGCTGTTAACATAAGATTTGTCTTGATTCCCCTTCCAAGTAAATATCCACATCACTTAGGATAAGACAACCATTTTATTAATAACTAAATACAAAATAAATCCGCAAAGTAAATTGCGTTAACTTCACAAAATAGAACATTTACAGTAGGCAGCATTACCTGCTCACCTTCACATGGTCTTGATGGAAAGCAGAGTTAAATCAATCTGCTGACTTAAACCCAAAGTCCCATTAGAAGCAGCGTAATGCCACTAACGTCTATAACAAACAACCAGCACAAACTAAACCCAACTGGAATTAAAAGGAAGAAGGGGGAACAGAAGAGGGGTTAATATGAACCTATCTTCTCTGTCCACCAACTCGTTATCCCCAGATCTGAACATTTCAACTCTCTATAAAGTCCAAAACATATCACTAAAAGGAGGGAGAGATGGACTCAGGAAACACATGCCAAAGTCTAATCCCTTAACTCCCACTTAATGAATAAAACCCCCTCTAAATCCACACTCCCTCTTACCTCACTTCCTACTCAAACAGCCCTTCTTTTCCCATTCAGTATAACCATCTCATTCCCAATCCATTATATCTCGCCTCCTTCCCATTAGCTACCTTCCTTGCTTCTTCTTTCCTTACTCCTACTACATTCTTTGGCATCGCTAGACAAATTAGTCAGTGTCCAAACTGCATTTAAGTATTACAACAAACCATGTTTTTTGTGATAGATGCTTTGTTTTTAACATCTGAATGCTTAGATTGAACCTTGTGGGAGGGTTAAGGCAGTTGGAAAAATGAATATAAATGGATTATTCCTCCATTTTCAACTTGATGCATATTAGATATTATCAAAACTGTTTCTTTGTTCAAATTCTCCTGACTTTTTTCTAATAGCATTAGTTATGCTTTAGTGTGTACACATTAAAGTTAATACTCTTAAAATTTTCTATCTTCTTAAGTGAAAAAAGCAAGACTTGACAAGTTACATTCTTTCTGAGCGAATTCTTTTTGTTTTAAAATGAAAAGATTTTCTTTCAGATCCTTTTTTATTCTTCTCAGAAGTTTGCATCTTATTATTTTTATTTCTTTTTATTTGTGAGAGTATGGTGAAAGCATTTAATAGAATGTTTCTTTGACTTTTAATAAGGATGCCAGTTATATTTTGAGATTATATATCTGGTGAATTAAAATTTCTATCTCAGAATTTAGTTCTGTGGTAATAGTCTTCATGTTTACCTAACTCATACTTAGTGGCCATCAAGGAGCATATCACATTTTTTAAAACTTAGTAGGCTCTTAGTCCTTTCAAGCAAATATATTACTGTTGACATTGCCAAGGCCTTTGCAAAAATCAAGACAAACAATGGCTACTTAGTATCTGCATAATTTCCATTAACTATTTTGCTGACAAAAAAACATAAGACAAATAACAAATCAACTCTGTATTTAAGCAACAAATAATCCTAATGCATATTAAACATGAAATTTCAAAAATGTTGAAATGTAAGCATGAAAAGTATTTGACCAAATACAAGAATATACTCTACAAAATATGTGCAACGTATCTAATTTAGGAGCATGGAAGTGATAAAATATTTGCCATTCAATTATTGTCGTAGAAGTGATATTTCTTATCTAATAACTCTTCTACCTCTGTTTGTTTCACCTGCTGAAAGTTTATATTCTGCAAATTCTCCAAAAGATCAAATCCAGCTCTGCATATAATCTAAGTAGAATATTTCTTCTTCTTCTTTTCCCGGTTAGGGGTCGCCACAGTGGATCACCTGTCCTCTCATGATTGGCAGTGGAGTTTTATGGTGTTGAGTTGCCAGCCCGGCGCTCAACCTTCCACAGAAGGCACACATACACACTCATATCTAGGGCCAATTTAGCATGTCCAATCCACCTACAGCATGTCTTTGGGATGTAGGAGGAAACCGGAGCACCCAGAGGAAACCCACGCGACCACAGGGAGGACATGCAGACTCCGCACAGAAGGCACCCCAGCCAAAGATCAAACCAGAGAACTGCTGCACCGCTGTGGCCACCCTAAGTAGAATATTTCTATCTGTCCCATTTAAGTTTAACTTTAAGATGTCTAATGCCTTCACCAAAGGCTGATTATCATACTCCAATAAATTAATATTACTTTTTCCCATTCCTTAAATTAAATAACAAATGTCTCTTACTTGAAAAATGATGTTGAGAAAAGCCAATACTTTTCCAAACAAAACTGGACAAATGTTTGCAAACAGCACTCAAATGATGTATGCTGTGATGTCACTACTGGGTGTAGTTTTGCATTCCAATTCAAATGCAAGTGCGCAGTGGTATCATAAATATTGACTCCTCAGTGCCAAGGCTCATAGTAGTATAAAAAGTTTGAATATTGTGTAGATTCTGTCTTGATGTCTGGCACTAAGGTGTGGCCCATTACATTACTATAAATTCTACCATACTTCCCATGTGTGGATAGCAATAAACCCTGAGCCTACCTCTCCACTCTACAAGACTTGTTAATATATTCCAGTCTTATAAACCACTGGCTCACCTCTAAATAATGCAGCATGTTTTATTACAGTGCAGTCTCACCTCTATCTATCTATCCATCTATCTATCTTTCTATCTATCATAGGCATAGGTGATATTAGCCACTATCTTAAACTCATTCTGGGTTGTTTCTTTTGGCAATAACTCGCTATATGTTATATTACTTGTTGCAACTATATACCTGTTAACCTTTGTTTAAAATTATTAATATCTAGTACTATATCATCCAACACTAAGGTTCATTGCTGAGAAATTAACAAAGCTCATCCTTGCCCTCTTTCTAGAACATCTGAGGACAATAATCTCAATAAATACTACCCTCCTTTACAGCTCTGTGCTGTTACACTATATGTAGTTATATAAGGTTGTTATCCTCAAGGATAAGGACATACTATTCCTTCCTTTCTTTCTTCCTTTCTTTTTTTTTCTTTCTCTGTTCAGACACATACACATGTTTGTGTGTGTGTGTGTATCTATATATATATATATATATATATATATATATATAGAGAGAGAGAGAGAGAGAGAGAGAGAGACCTTTTGAATTGTTTCTCTTAATTCCTATATACAAACCAAAAACAAACCAAAAACTGTATTAAGTTAACCCTTCCTTGTTAGGAGTAATGTTATATACCTTGCCTAACATAACCTGAACATTTTAACATCTCATAGTCCAGAAATAAAACATAATATCAAGCTTTAAAACTATTTGCAGCAGAAATTACTTAACAGTCATAGATTTACATGAAAAATGACATCATACTCAAAAGATAATAATGTTTTCATCTAGCTATACACACATCTTGTTTCTCCTGTTGTCCAGTAACAGAAAACACATTTGCTAGGTTTACCTCATTAACCCCCAAATCAATATTCAACATGTACTAAACACATTTCAGCACTCTTTCCATGAGTGTTAGAATACTTACATTCTTTGGTTTCAGTCAATCAATGATCATTACTGTGATAAAAATCCTGTATTCAACATCTTTGTATCTTACACGGGAAAGGGTTAAAAACAAAACTGCTTTATGTGCAAAAGAACAAAGTCCAAAGATCTGTTTACCTTGCGTAAACATGCTGATCACGAAAGAAATGTGCAAATGTTTGTCTCATTTTAGGGAACTAGCAGAACTTGTGATTAATTTGTAACAGTTTTCACTATCACACCCTGCATATTTCTGGTTCTAACTGGTTTCAACTTAAACTTTGTCTGGTAAACATCCTGTTGAATACGTGTGTGTACGTGCGGAGGGAGTTATAAAACCCCTCGCAGTCTTTGTAACAATCAGACTGCTGACATACCATGAACAATGTAGCATGTCTCCATGCATGTAAAATAAATGCTTTTTTGCTTATCAAACCTGCGTGATTCTTCCAGCTTATGTTAAGAGTATAAAATCTTTTGACATTACTGGCGCCCAACGTGGGGCCACCTCTACATGGCACGAATCGCACAAGAGAGACTGAAAACCTGCGCAGGTGGGGAGAAAATCTCAGACTCCCTTGAATGGAAAGACCACCGACTACATGGGTCGTAACTAGAGGCCAGTCACTCTTAAGATTCAACCCGTGAGATGGTGGCGAATGGGGCGGAAGATCCGCAGAAAGGTAAGCGTAACACTTTTTCTTTTTTATATTGTTCTCTTTTTAAAAGAACAAAGGGACTAGTCATAAGGGAATCATCTTTTGGTTTAATTTTACAAAAGAATGGTAGAGATCTCAGGAAAAGGAAACTAATTTTTCTCTCAGATTAGAGAAATGGGAACAGGGAGTAGTTGCTGTAGTTGCAGCGACCGCTTAAACAAAAGAACTGAGCATGAACAATATATGTTCAACTTACATCCAAATAATTTAAAATTTCTAAAATAAATGGAAAAAGGATTATGAGTTTAGTGGAAATCTAAACAAATTAGAATGTCAAAATTTGGTAAAAAACTTACGTAGGGATGCGGGAAATAAGGTTAAAGATCAAAAGAAAATAGGATTTCCCCAGGCACAAAAGTGGTTAGAGAAAGCTAATAAAAAACATAGACAACAGCTTCAAAACAAAAAAAACTGGTAACTTGAGTGCAAATTTCTCCCCTCCCTCCCCCCAAAAGGAGAAATATCTATCCCAGCAGAGTGTAGCCTCCCAATCATCTCAAATGCCCAGGTGAGAGCTGCTCTCTCTCAAGCTAAAAACACAGCATCATTGGGACCGGATGGTGTCCCCGGCTGTGTGCTACACGAACTCAATGAGGAACTAAACCCACACATAAGGGTGCTGTTTAATCTTAGCCTTACCACAGGATACATACCCAAAGAGTGGCGTACGGCAACTGTGGTCCCACTCCACAAAGGCAGTGCTTCTACGGACCCTGGTAATTACTGCCCCATAAGCTTAACAAGCCTGGTCTGCAAAGCTATGGAGAGGATCATAATGGAACTCATAAATAAAGACATAGGGGACCTACAGACATTGGATCCTACCCAATTCGGCTTTGTCAAGGGCAGATCATGCCTCTTGAACTTGGTCGACTTTTTTGAAACAGTCACCAAGGTGATTGATGAGGGTAAGGCAGTTCACACAGCCTACCTTGACCTTGCCAAAGCTTTCGACACAATACCCCACTCGGGTATCATAGAAAAGCTCACCAGCTTAAATGTAAACCCATATGTCACAAGATGGGTTGCAAACTGGCTCAAGGACAGAACCCACAGGGTTAGAGTTGCTGGTGCCATGTCAGATTCCAAGCCGGTCACAAGCGGTGTCCCACAGGGCTCAGTCCTGGGCCCCCTCTTGTTCGGCATCTACTTTTCAGAAGTGCAGGCAAACATAGGAGGATTGTGGCTGACAAAGTTTGCAGATGACTGCAAACTGGGCCATAGTTGAAAATCCATCAGACACAGATATCCTTCAGAGAGGTCTCATAGAAACAGATAACTGGTGCCAGAGCCATGGCCTTAAGCTAAACGCCAAAAAATGTATAGTCATACCCTTTGGTAAAAACAAGGTAACCTCAAGTTACCACATAGGTGGCAATCCATTAAGCACAGAAGAGGTTATCAGGGACCTGGGGACCCAAGTTGACAGTAACCTTTCTTTTGACACTCACATTGCCAAAGTGGTTAGGAGGACCTTCTACATTGCCCACCTGATTATGAAGGGATTCACATCCAGATCAAGGGAGGTCATTGTTCCCCTGTACTCTTCACTTATCAGACCAATGACTGAGTACAATGCCCCATTCGGAATGTATCTTACCCGACACCTGCAGCAATTGGAAAGACCCCAAAAGTTCCTCACCAAAAGGATAAAGGGGCTCAAAAATATGCCATATGCTGCCCGACTGAATAAACTTCAACTCTATTCAGTCGCATACCGTCTGCTCAGAGGTGACCTGTGCCTGACATACAAGGCCATGTCCAACCCGGAATTAATGGACATGCTCCACCTCAAAAAATCCAAATCCACCAGAGCCACAAGAGCAAGAGACTTAAACCTCAACACGGATATAAATAGGATGTGCTGGAGGGACAGATTCATCACCCAGAGACTCCCTATGCTGTGGAACAGAATCCCGGTCCATGTGAGACAGAGCACCTCACTGGCTCTGTTCAAGAGGAATATTGACCAGTGGATGGGAGATCGTAGGTTTACCCCGGGGATCATCTCTGTATCACTGCTGGACAGAGGCACAGCAAACTAATGGGTATAGTATTCTTCAACCTAAGGGGTGGTGAAAGCCACACAACTCTGGCTAGGCTTATAAATGCCCTAGGGCAGATAGCCTAGTATGAACCTATGAACCTATGAACCTAAAAGATAAATTTTTCGTCCAAAAGGATGATAATGAAACATCTGCCGTCTGTCGCAAGGCAACGGCCCCACCCTTGTATCCAAACCTGGAAACCCTTAAAACCAGTCCACCTCAGTATCAGAAAAGTGAAGAAGTGGGTCAAAGCAAAATTATACCTCCCGTAGTTTTACAAAAGCAGACGGAGGACACTCTGGACCTACGTACCCATAGTATACACAAATCAGAATGGAAACAAAAAGAAGCCGAAGTCAATTCGGCGTCCACAGAATATCCCCTCATAGAAGTAGCAAATCCGCAGGTGGGGATGTCCGGACATGGTCCCACCATTTTAGTCTATCGACCCTGGACGCGGGAAGACATTCGAAAAGCCGTAGAAGGAATACCACACCCTAGGTTAGATATGCCCAAGTTTTGTGAAGACATCGCAGGCATGATAGAGAGTTATAAGCTAAATGCCGTAGAATTGGAACAAGTAGTTCGACAAAATTTGGGCCCCGACTGGCACTTGGTCTGTGAGGACTGGGATCCCATGACCAGGGTAGATAATAAGCCACTAGCCCACAATTTGGACTCATACCAGAAGCAGGTCAAGGACTTATTAGCCCGTATTTTGGATAAATGGAAGCCTAGGGCAGACTGGACTTGTATCAATAGATGTGTACAAGCAGACGATGAAAAAGTAGACAACTATTTGCAGAGACTTACCCAGTGCTTTGATAACCATAGTGGTATACAAAAAGAAATAGATCAGTCAAAGGACTCCTCATATGAACAACAACTAAAAAATGCCTTTTTAAAAGGATGTAAAAGTGCTATTAGCAACTTCGTCCAAAAGCATATGATAGACCATCGGACGGCACGTCTGCAGCCCCTACTGGAGTATGCAAGACATGCAGAAAAATATCTAGAAGAAAAGAAAAAAAAACAAGCTCAAACCTTTACGGTAAGCGAAGATGGGACACTTATGCTAATGCAAGGTTCGACTAACAGAGGTAGGGGAAGAGGCAGAGGCAGGGGTAGAGGAAGAGGGAATGTGGGACATTCTGAAGATTATGAAGAAAGACAAAAGAGAGGAGAATGTTTTAAATGCGGTAAAAAGGGACATTTTGCAAGGGATTGCCGGTCTTCTGAAAAAACTGAAACCACCCCGGATCATGGGTCAGCATGACTATATGATGGTGGTGGAGGTGAACCAGATCCGGATAAAGAGGCTGATTGGCCAGAGCCAATAAGACAGAGTGAAAGAGAAGATTTTGAGGACGCAAACGAAGAAGGTAAGGGTGAATGTGCAGGATGGGAAAATGAAATGACTGATTTTTCAGAAGAAGGTGAATATCAGGTTGTAAATCTAACAGCACTGGCTGTAACTATGCAACTAGAAGCACAACCGATAATCACGCTTCAAGTAGAGGGAAAAGATGTAGAATTTCTGTGTGATTCAGGGGCCGCCAGGACCCTGCTAAAAAACTCTGCAGTGCCATCCGATGTAACTTCCGATGACTATGTATTGGTCAAGGCAGCAAATGGCCGCATTTATAAGGAACCATTGTCTAAACCTTTATGGTTCATGGACCCTGAAACTAACCAAACTATCAGGTTTTGAGTCATAATCTCCAAAATTTGCCCTGTAAATTTATTAGGAAGAGATTTAATGCATGTGTTCGGCATAGCAGCAGTACCGACTGCATCAGGAATTTTAGCCAAACGAGTAGAAATTCAAGATGTTATGTTGCAAGTAGGGCAGGGTGATTTGCACTACTGGTACAGTAATGATCTTGTTGAAACTGGACCACAAAATGTAGTAAATGAGCTAACTAATTTAGCTTTAAGAAAGTATGGCACTCAGCCGCCAGAGGCGGCAAAACAACTACACTGTACAATGTATTACAGAAAGTACATAGGGCCGGATGTCAAGTATGAGGAACAATTTTTTAAACATAAGGTGACAAAAATCCTGCTGCAGAATCTCTACTGGGATAAGGTGGGAAACTCTGCAGTCACTTGTAGTCTTACAAGAGACATGCAATTGCTTTTTCGAAACAATTCCATCGCACATGTTTCTGTGACTAGAGAAGAACAGATGGCATGGTACCTAGTGGGGAGAAAGGTTACTGAATGGTCTAAAATGGCACCGGAACAGCTGGCATGTAAGGGGGTCCAAGTACAGAAATTAAACTGGGTCACTCAACCCAGGCCAACGGTGCACCTCCGCGAAGATAGGCTAACACCACCCGGAGGTGGAACATGGTGACTATATCTCCTGTCCCCGCAAGAAGATTTAAAACTACAATCAGTGCCAGACTCTTTGTGGTCCCGCGGACAGGACGAAATCGGGCTAATAAGGATGGCAGGGCAAGTTAGGATAACACCAAAATCCGATTTCAGACCTCACAAGCGACAGTACCCCTTGAGCAAAACGGCGGAAGCTGAAATCTTGCCAGTAATTACGGCTTTACTGGGGGCGGGGGTTTTAATCCCATGTGTGGATTCACCGTGTAATACACCCTTGTTCCCAGTATGGAAACCGGATGGAACATGGAGAATGGTACAGGATCTGCAGGCTGTAAACGCTGCTATAGTACCAAGGGCTCCAGTGGTTCTGGACCCATCCGTCCTGTTAAATGATATTCTACCCACCGACAAGTACTTTTCCGTAATTGATATTAGTAACGCATTCTTTTCTATTCCCCTGCAGGAAGATAGCAGGTTTTGGTTCCCCTTTACGTTCACAGGAAGATGATATACGTACACATGATTACCGCAGGGATACTGTGAAAGTCCTACCATTTTTTCACAGGAAATGTCAGCGAATCTGGCTCAATTCCAACCAAAACAAAGCTGCCACCTACTGCTGTATGTGGATGACATCCTGGTGGCCACGCCCACGGAGACTGCATGTGAGTCCGAAACTATCCCACTATTACACTTTTTGGCGCAAGAAGGACATAAGGTAAATAAGTCTAAGTTACAATTTTGTAAAACTGAAGTACGATATTTAGGCTATACCATTTCCATGGCAGGTAAACAGCTAGATAACCTTAGAAAGGAAGCTATTTTACAGGCACCGATGCCCAATACAAAAAAGGAAATGATGTCTTTTTTAGGAATAACAAATTTCTGTCGTAGTTGGATCCCCAACTATGCTGAAGAGGTTGGGCCTCTGTCAGAACTTATTTTTGCACTACCCATGGCAGCACATGAAGCGCTAAAATGGTCAAATAAGGCTATACAGGCATTCACAAGGGTAAAACAGTTAATAGCAGGATCTGCAACTCTTAGTTTTCCAGATTACACCAAACCTTTTGTCCAAACAGTTGATTGTAAGCAGGGTTTTATGACATCAGTCTTGTTACAAGACTATGGAAGTAAATTACGACCGCTGGCTTTTTACTCCGGTAAATTGGATTCTGTAGCACGCTCTCTACTACATTGCGTGCAGGCCGTAATAGCAGCAGCACAAGCTGTGCAGGCATCTGCAACCTTGGTTTTATTCCATAGTCTTACCCTATGGGTCCCACACTCTGTCGCAGTGATTCTGCTGCAGGACAAGGTTACTTTCCTTTCTCCGAGCAGACACTTGTCTTGCATGACAATGTTACTTTCGCAACCACACATGACTATTGAACGGTGCACCACTCTCAATCCGGCAACTTTGTTACCTACGGCGGAAGATGGTACCCCCTCATGTATGTTTGGATTTAATACACTCAAATGTTCTGCCAAGACCAGACCTTAAGGACCAACCTTTGACAAATTCAGATTGGACCCTGTTTGCAGATGGGTCAGCATGTAAAAATGAAGCAGGCATTTCACAGGTGGGTTATGCAGTAACCACTGCAACTGCAATAGTAGAGGCAAAACCCCTCCCCAGAAACATGTCTGTGCAGGGGGTGGAATTAATTGCTTTAACAAGGGCATGCACTATTTCAAGGGGCAAAATAGTTACTGTCTACACTGATAGCCAATATGCATTTTCTACAGTGCATGTCTTTGCACAGCAATGGAAAAATAGGGGAATGGTTACAGCCTCGGGAAAGGAAATAACCCACAAGGATCTAATACTTCAACTCCTGCAAGCTGTCCAACTACCACGGGGACTGGCTATCTGTAAGTGTGCAGCGCACACAAATGCCAAAATCCAATATCACTTGGAAATGCACTGGTGGACAAAGCCGCAAAAGATGTAGCATTAGCATCCACTTTTGCACTCGAGGACACACCCACTGAAATACATCCAACAGATAAATTTGATTTACAAACTTTGCAGGTAATGCAGGAGCTTAGTACAGTTCAGGAAAAACAATGATGGTTTAAATATGGGGCTACGCAAAAGCAAGGAATAATTTTAGGTCCAAATGACAAATATGTCTTACCAACAAATCTTTTTAGATATGCCTCTCTAGTGACACATGGCCCATCCCATTTGGGGCCCATGGCAATGATTCAAATAGTGCATCAACTCTTTTGGACCAAAGGCTTTATAGTGTATGTCAAACGTTTTTGTTTATCGTGCTTACTTTGCGCACAATTTCACGGAGGAGGGGTTTGAGTTGCCCCGGCAACATTTCCAATACCCCCATACCCATTCCACACAATCTGTATGGACTTTATTGAACTTTCTCTAGTGCAACAAAAACGTTTTGTATTAGTCATTATCGATGCTTTCACTAAGTGGGTTGAGGCATTCCCGGTGACACACCCGGATGCGCTGTCGGTAGCCAAAGCCCTTACAAATAACATTATTCCTCACTTTGGACTACCTGCGCGTATCTACTCAGATAATGGCACACATTTTGTAAATCAAATAATTCAAAAACTGGCTACTGTTTTTCAAATTGATTTAAAACATCACTGTGCCTACCACCCACAGTCAGCAGGGTTGGTTGAACACCATAATGGCATTCTTAAGGGCAAGTTGCGTAAACTCATGGCCGAGACACATCAGTCTTGGATCAACTGCTTACCCCTGGCACTCCTATCTATGCACACCACCCCCACCTCCAAAGGTGTTACACCATTTGAACTATTGTATGGGAGACCATATCACGTCCTGCAGTGGCAAAGTCTTTTGCCTGCAGAACATGAGGGGGGTGAGGAGGTAGCAGATTATATGAGAAAATTGCTGACCAAAACTAACACCTCTCTAATAAATGATTGCTTTCCAGATCAGAAAACAACTAGAATCCTGGAAGTAAAACCTGGAGACTGGATTTGGCTCAAAATCGTAAAAAGAAAGACGTGGGCATCACCAAAGTGGGAAGGACTGTATCAGGTACTAATTGCAACACCCACTGCAGTCCGAATAAAGGAGCGAACCTCGTGGATCCATCTCACACACTGCAAACTGGTAAAACAGTTTGAAGTTTGAGTTCCCCTGAGGAGCAGTAACAGAAAGTAGTGTGGTGACTTTGGTTATAGTGTAAATATTGCTTTAACAAGGGCATGCACTATTTCAAGGGGCAAAATAGTTACTGTCTACACTGATAGCCAATATGCATTTTCTACAGTGCAGGTGTTTGTTTTGTATAAATATTTTGCTTTTATTCTTTAATCATGCAGAATAATGTCGGGAGGGAACAGCCCTTCCCACAAAGACATTGCAAAATAATTTTATTCACAGTATTTGTAACTGTTGTTTTTCTGTTTTGGCCATTTCTATTTTCAAACAAAACCAACCAGGTTAAAAGGGACAAACATGCAAATTGGCACCCACCTTTCAATACATACCAAGCTATACAACTTACGTATGCAGTATCTCTGAATATTTCAAATTGTTGGGTTTGTACTGCCATC
>NC_056737.1:1459034190-1459061690 GCF_019279795.1 Protopterus annectens
CCACCGTATTTTACAAGCCCATGAATACTATACAATTGCCGGCATATGATTTCCTTATAAGCCATATGGATGCCCGGCTCAACTCATACAGGTTACTGACAGTTGTAAACACCAGCACAGTGAGGTCAGAAGCGGTACCTGATATTCTTTTTTATACAAAATAGCCATGTTTGAGTGAGAATTGACTGCGACCTACATTTTCTAAGGTTACATCTTGCAACTTGTCAGCTGTGCTTACTTTTATACATATTCTGTTAACTTGCTGAAGAACAGCTTTATGGCTGGGTAGGTTAGGAACATAGTGTAAGGAAGTAGATGCCAAAAACATCATCTACTAGTAGACATGGCATGTCTCTAGATATTACAGCTTTCAGTTTCAATTCTGTATGCAGTAAATATTTTTCCATCTCCGCAGGATTACCTGTATACATGTGGGCCACTGACTTCCACAGTTTTTTTGCCATTAGACAATGATACAGTCACCACACTGTCCTTGCATTTATTTACATGTTTATATTTACAGCAACAATACCTTTTACTGGATATAGCTCTTTCCAAATTGTACACATAGCCATCAATAATGAATATTTTCTTACCCTTTTGAGACGAGGTTGTTAGATAAAAATTGTCTAGCACTCCAGGAGTGGTGAACGTAATGTCCGCCATCTTTTCTGGTATAATGTACACCTTATTAAAGTGATTGTGTCATATTTAAATACTACACCTATCAAATATGCATTTGTCGACATTATAATGTTTGATGTTACTTGTTTTCAAAGTTTTTAAACTGATAATTTGATGTTACAGTGCTCAATGTTTTGTACTTTCATTACCGTGTATTCTTGAAGTTCTAGTTTTAGTATCTTTATACTCAGTGTTATAGTAATTCTAGGTTATAACGTATGTCCATATATGTCTCTCCCTCTCTCTCTCTCTCTCTCTATATATATATATATATATATATATATATATATATATATATATATGTATATATATATATAGATAGATAGATAGATATATTTATATGTTTTTTATTGGAACATTTGCTACATTCCCATAAGACTGATGCTGTTTTTTTTTTTAAAAATTGTTAAAGAACAATGACTGGAAATCTGTTCTGTCAGGATATGACTGTTTTTACTGCAACAGGCATTCTAACAAAAAAAATCATGTGGTGGTGTCATGATGTGGATTAAAAATTAACAGACCTATGATTATTACTTGCTCAATGATAACACCAGTACTGTAGACTGTGTAACAATAAACACAATCCAGGAACATATAACAATTGGTGTGTAAAGACTAGAGACTAGATATGTCAAGTGCTGCTGACCAAGAGGAATTCATATGTTTCTTGAAAGAAATGCAGAAAGGAAAATAATAGAAGCTGGGGACTTAAATTTACCAGAAACAGACTGGAATAATATTGATTCAGTAACATTTGCAAGGAAATTTTTTACAATGCATGCTAAAGAGCAACAATTGCTTCATATTTTAAAAACGTCTACCAGAGACTGGAACATATTAGATGCTGTCTTTCTAAGGAAATGACTGTTGCTTCATATCAAGTTTTACCACCAGTGGTTTGTAGTTGTCATGGGCAGATAAAGTGCAAATTGATGCTAGATATTTTTGACAAGCTTAATTCTAAATCAATGTTCACAATATTAATAAGAGATTATATGGAAGCAAAATACTGCCTATGTAAAACTAATTGAAGTGATGCACTCAGTGGAAAACCTGCAGAAATTATGTGGCTAGCTTTGAAATAGAAATTGTCTGAATGCAATGTTTAACATCAGCATATAGGTCCACAATGCCAAGAAGATGTATACTTCCATAAGAATAAGATAATTGATTTATGAGAGAGACAAAAACATAAGAAGCTGAATATAGGTTGAACTATATCTTTGAAAACTGAAAATCGCAAGCTGGACAGACAAACATAGTGTGAGGCAAGATCACGAAACATTTGAAGAACATTTATATAAAAATATTGAGCATAACAGGAAATCATTTTATAGATACATAAGAAGTGACAGGAGTGAAAGCATACAAATTGATAAAATGTGAGTAGATTCCAAAATTTATTCTCAAACAGCAGATTATAGATATATTTACAAAATCTTATGCAAAACTGTTTGGCTCCATAAAATGAGTGATAAATTGCTGGTAGTGCCAGATACTGGTATTAAACTGGATTATATTGAAAAAGAACTAAACAAACTGGACCCAAACAATGAACGGGGAGGAAACAGAATTAGTAATAATGACTTGATTCCACTTCAGCATGAACTTACATACTATTATATCTGTTACCCAATCAATCATTTCAATATGGGGAGATTCCTCAAGATTAGAGACATGCCCTTGTTTAACTAATCTGAATAGACTGATACATTTAATTTTATGTTGTGGAAAAATAATGGTTCATAGGTTCATAGGTTCATACTAGGCTATCTGCCCTGGGGCAATTATAAGCCTAGCCCGATTCTGTATGGCTTACGCCACCCCTTGATTTGAGTATACTGTGCCCCTTTTAAGGTTTAGTTTACTGTGCCTCTGTCTAATAGTGACACGGGAGTAATCACTGGGACAAACCTATGATCCCCCATCCACCTATTGAGATTCTGTCAAAAGCCTTGGCAAGATCTAGATAGGCTGTGTGAACCAACTTACCCTCGTCTACGACTTTGGTGACTGCTTCAAAGAAGTCTATCAGGTTTAGGAGACATGCTCTGCCTTTTACAAACCCTACTGGGTGGGGTCCAGAGTTTGGAGATTACCAATGTCTTTGTGTATAAGATCCATGATGATACATTCCATGGCCTTGCAGACCAGGCTCGTTAGGCTAATGGGACTGTAGTTTCCGGGGTCTGTGGTGGCTACCCCTTTGTGGAGTGGGATAACCATTGCTGTGCGCCATTCAGTGGGCACAAAGCCTGAGGTGAGGCTATGATTGAACATGGTGCTTAGATGAGGTACCAGTTCATTCTGCAGTTTGTGTAGAATGCAGCCTGGGATGTTGTCAGGTCCCATGGATGCTGTGTTCTTGGCTTTGGAGAGTGTGGTTTTTACCTGTGCAGCCATGATTACAGGAACTTTGCATTCTTCTGGTATAGAGATAGGCCCTTTAGGGGGTGAGAGGGGGGGGGTAAAGTTAGCACTGAACCTATCTGCTAAGATGTTTGCAATATCAGTTGGTTCTGTATATTTAGTGCTATTGTTGACATAGCTATAGAATGTTTTGTGGTTGTCTTTAGAATCAGTGGTGATTTTGTTTTTGTAACTAGCTTTGCAGGAATTTATGAGGGATCTCAGCTTATTACTAAGGCTGACCAGGAGGTTACTCCAATCATGGGATTTTACTCTTTTTTGCAACAGTTTTGTTCTTCTGTTGTAGAGTTTGTTTATGTTTGTATATAAAAAGTTTGTATATAAAAAGATTTATAAAGTCAAGCAAATCAGAATTGTTGAAATTAGTGTTTGTTAGTTACATTAGACCTAAACCTGAGTATGGAATAACAGTATAAAAACCTTATTAGAAAACAATCATGATTGGAAAGAGTACAGCAGAAACATACCAAGGACAGCCAAAGATATGAAAATTTAAGTTATTATGGAATACTAACATATCCAATCTTTTTACAGTGTCTAATACAGACATTTAAGAGGAGACCTTATTCAAGTATATTATTAAAGCAAGCTCTAGTTTACATATGTTTAAGAACAGCCATGATGTGTTATGGGAATAACTGTTTCAGTATGTTGGCAGGCTAGAAGGGCATTATTGCCCATGCTTGAAATATTTTTATGTATGTATGCATCACTGTAAAATGCATTTACAAATGTGATATTGTGCAGAACCATATATATTATATATATGTATACATAAGTATGTGTGTGTGTGTGTATGTGTGTGTGTGTGTGTGTGTGTGTGTGTGTCTGTGCATGCAAATAGACAGATATCAATATACATATATAGATATCTATATTTGCACACAAACAGAAAATAACATATTTTTTATTTGCCATAAAATTTCACATACTGCAGGTATTACCTTAGCAATTATTTTTTCTACAGTAAGACAATTTGGAAAAAAGATTTTGTTTGTATAGGCACAAATTATTTAATAATATGATATTAATGTAAGACATTAATTTCTTCCAAAATATTAAACACACTTTCAAGATGGCTGAACTAATTTAACCACCAACCCATAAGCAAAGAGGTGGTGTGGGTGGGAGTTAAAGTGTCCATTGAATGGCCAGCACTGAGGATACTGAGAAATGCATTTTTTGATTATGTCTGTATGTATTTCTACTTAGTCATTATATATGTTTACATTTATTAAGCAGCAAATTGTGGACATGACTTATTTCTACTGATTCAGTCTGTAACAGTAGATATGTTTTGTTTACTACAAGTTGAATTGTAAAGATAGCATAACTTTACTTCAGTTGTTACATTTTTATGTAACTGTACATCTTGTATTTGAGGACATTTTAAATTTGTGCTGCTTAGAGAAATGATAAAAGAGGTAAAGAGCTTTCAGTACACAGTTGCAGCACAATCCATATCAGGCAGAAATTTCAAATATATCACAATTTCTTAGTTACACCATCGTATCTTGTTAGTATGAATAGAATTTAAATGTAAAAATCATCAGTACTTATTATTATACTAGTTGTTCACATCAGTACTTGATATTATTATATTAGTTGTTCACAAGTTTCCAGTACCATTTCTCATTTTTTTTCTGAATACAGATTAAAAAAAATTTAAAAGAATCAGTGTTACATTTTTAGGGACTTTATTACCTGCATTTCTTGTTTGTCTCTCTACCCTTCTTCTCTCTTTTTCTTATTTTAATTTTGCCTTAGTTTGTCTTTCTTTTTTTTTTTTTCCCATATCTGTTCATTTTTCCACAGGTCCAAAATCCTAAGGTGTAGCTCAGCCACATTCCTCCTTGATCAGGGAGTGCTCACCCTCTGCCTATCCACAGACATCCTCACAGGATCAGGGCAGCGGCTTCAGTCCTGTAGGCACCATGGCACATGATAGTGTGGCAAGCATCAAAGACTGTGGTCTTCAGGGCTTGGTTGACAAAATGGTTGAGCTGGTAGTAGACAGACATTCTCAGCCATTCCAGGATGTCCTTCAGCAAGTTCAAGATTTGCTGATCTGGTCAGTGATGTCCATTGCACCACCACAGGTCTTTGCCCCCCAAAATTGACACGCATTGGAAAAGTTTGAGATTTTGTGAACCATTTGTCCTCCAGTGCCCAACTCCCTTTCACCTCCCTCCTTCCCTAATCTTCTCTCCTAAACCATCTAATCTACTTCCTACACAAGCTACCCTCTTACATAAATAATATTTGAAAAGTAGGGGTTCTATCCCCCACTAAAATACAGTATCCTTATTCTTCCATCTCCTACAGCAGAACTTATTTATTGTATTCCTTCTGTGTTCCCATCTTTGTTATTTCTCCCCCTTTTTATATTCTTTTCTATATTCCCCTTTATAGTCTTTTATAGAAAACAACAGGGTGTCCACATAAAGAAACATCTATATAAACCATATAAGCCACCCTTATATTTTTAAAAGTTAATTAAAAAGTTGCTGTATGTGCTATTCACCTTAAATACTTCTACCATGCTTGCAAATAGTGGTGTTCATCCATAATACTCCAAAACCTCCAAAAGCCTACCAGCATTTATGTTTTCACATGGTACTCTGCATATATTTAAGGATTAACTTCACAAACCTTATGAATTTCATGAAAACAGTTGTTTCCTTGAGGAAGACTTTGCATTGATGTAATAATCACAAATAACATGTGATTTATTGTATTTATACATAGATGTACTCATGTTCCTCATAAATAGCTGGAAAATTGTGAACTTCAGGACTATGAATACCATCCATTAAATCCATTACTCTGAAGTGAGTGGATAGCTGCACTTTTGATAATAAATAGCTTTGCAAATGTTGTAGACCGTAAGTTTCATATGCCCATTTCAGCTTAAATTTGACCACAACTGAAATGTCTTGATGATTAGCCTTACATAGCTTACTGCCTGATAATAACTTTTGGGAAATACAGACATCATGCTATCAAATATATGCACATCTGTCAGAACACCTATGAATAATTTGCTATAACATTTTAAATGTCTGAATGTATCACCTTTTCAGAAACAAAGCACATTATTTTTAGTCCTGGCTTCGTTAGATCATCCAGATGATATGATTTAAATTTAATGCTGAGTACAGAATCATGAAAAAAACAAAAAAAAAAAACACTGGCTTTGTATATTTGTTATGTAACAAGTGACACAAAACACAGCAACAGATGTACTAGATTAATAATGATTATTGGAATGGTAAGAGGACAAATGATTAGAGCTAGTTTATGAGATGGTTGACTGAGATGGGCAGAGGAATTGATTAGCTTTCAGGACAGTAATTACAGAAATCAATCAGTTTATAGCAGGTACAGAACAATTATCAACAAGGCACGCAGTAGAAGTGCTTTTCTTTTATGTTCTGAATGCAGACACCAAGAAATTAGAGAGATGAAGTAACTGGCAGAGAAAGTATAATCGATTGGTAAAGAAAAAGGACAGTGTCCAACTCAATAAGTTGTATTTAAAGAAAAAGGACCAGTCCTTTGGGAGGAATGTCACAGCCACATTCCAGCACATGGAAGGTGAGTAGTTGATTATTTAAAGTTAATACACAGCAAGGCTCTTTTAACTTGTTTACATTGCACAGAAAAGCAAAAATGCTGCTAGTAAAATTGATGTGTATTTTAGGTAACTTATTAAACATATATTGTGAATATGAGTTGCATATCTTACAATAAATTAAATCAAAGGCTCACCCTGAATGGAAATCATGCATAATGAAAAATGCTAGACTGTTGGTATGAAAGGTGTAAAAACTTTGTATTTGGTACATCTGTTTAAAAGAACATAAATTAGTCAGTATCAGGATGTTCTTAATAAGACATTCAAAGAATTGTGATAGGATGATCAGGTACAAAATTAACTTAAACTGCCTATATATCTTTAAGGATTTCACCACAGATAAATGCTGAATGTGAATGCATCACATGGTCCACACAAGCATAAGGAAGTTTTGTTTATGGAGTGCTGGCAGTGAGGGAACATTATTTGCATGATAAAATATGCAGTTAATGTAGATTTCTTCTTTTGTGATAATTCTGACTTACTTTAGATATACGCTAGTTTTTTGATGCATTGCTTACTCACAAGGGCAATTATAGTGCACTCCTAATAAAAACAAATTCTAATTCAGTCCACTGTGTTGTCGATATGTAGCACCTTGAGATCTAACATTTAGTATAAAAGACCCTATGTCACTCTTCTATATAGCTATGTGGCCCAAAGGGATAGATAACATCCTGCACTCCAAATGACCCATATTCAGTTAAAGGCTTGAGTTCTGGAAGAACTAAGGGATAGTGAGTGAGGTAAGGCTTTTTGCAGCATGTCCATCCGGGGGAGGGATTTGATAGCTAGCTCACCACTAGCAATTCTTCTTCAGGGTAGGTAGAAGCCAGGCCAAAGCCAATGTTGTGCATAGACAGGAATATAGCTACACAAGCTTGGAAGCTGTACCCACTTACAGGGCACACGTGGAAGTACCTATACTCCAGCACAGGACTATTGGTAGCTTCTGTGGTGAATGGTGATGGGGGGTACATCTGTCACTACCAAGGGGAAAAGGTTAGGGACTAATGTAAACATTCACTAATGGCTGCTTAATTAATGGTAATATCATGGGCATGTTCACCCAATAGGGGAGCAGTTGAGCTCCAGCACCTTTCAGCAAGGAAGGTAACAAATGGATAGTGTTGCCCTTACTCATTTGTAGAACAAATGAGCAGCTATGGCAGATGCTCGATGATTAGAAGGCACAAGGGAAAAAATACAAAATAAAAAAGTAAAACTGGTGAAAAAGGCCAATGACAGCTTCACTGAGAATTGCTTATATACTGTGAGAGAATCATAACACTGTATTCAAGTAAAAATGCACCTGTGTATCCCAATCTGTTCTGAGTCATTTTAAAGCAGCTTATTGTGAAATATGGAATGAAGTCACAGCACTTTACCTTCTCCCTCACTAAAGTTTTTTTTTTTCTTTTTTTTTTTTTAAGTTTGATTGCAGTGAGAAGAACATTACCATATGACTGTTTTACTTCTGATTTAATAAGCAGTTAAAAAGACATAGACTGGAAATTATGAATGCTAGTGTATTGATCTAAACTCATTTGTGTGACATCCAGGGTCAGGGTTGGGAAGGTGGCCTAATGGTTAAGGTGTTTGCCTTGCAAACACAAGGTACACAGTTTGAATCTCACAGGGGATAATTGGCTAGGCTTAAAATGGCTTGCAAGGGCAGTTAGCCTAGTACTAATCTATGAATCCAGCTACAAGCAGGGTGAGTGTGTTTCAAGAATTACTGTAACACAGTATGACTAGACTGAAAACAAAGATTTGCTGAACTATATGCTAATGACTGCATAAGGTGACATACTGCATGGTATTACATTTAAAAATACATGAGTGAGTGCTTGATAAAAGTATGTAATACTTTGAAATACTGCCCTCAATTTTGCTTTTAATTTGGCTATATTTTTGCAAGGGATTTGACAATCTCTAACATATTTCAGCCACTCGAACACTCTAAAAAAAATGTCATGGGTTGCCAAAGCCATTGCAAACATGTATCTGTAAGAGGCTGTGATAGGAGGTGCTTCTGCTGATGTTGCCAGACTTCATCCCAAAAGGAGTAGGATTTTTAGACTACATCTAGCCTACTGTGGGCTCAACAAATTAAAAATAATGGACCAGTACAGGGTGGATAGGGACACCATGCAGCAAGCAGTAGACATGTGCCAACCCCATGTGCATCCCCATGGGAAATCATAAAACCTCTGTGAAAAACCTCACCAGTCTAAAAAAAATCATTGCTTACAGGAAATAAAAGCAGCATCCCTGTTGAAATACCATGTTCTTCAAAAGCATATAGTGGAGGAAAAATCCTATATAGTATCACGCAACAGAAAGGTGGTTAAAATGAAAGTAGGATTCTCAAAGCTGCTTCTTGTCTGAAGATCTCTCTTTACTTGTAAATACAACTTTACAGCCAGATGAGTGCTGCTCAGATAATGTGTTGAAGCTTGAAATAACATGTACTTATTTTAATTGATCAGAGAGAGGGTGTTCTTCAAAATATTTCCAGCATCAGGTGGAATGCCATCGGTGGGTGATGGATCACCACTGGGGGTGCAGTCTAGAATGCTGCCTTGCCAAATAAGTTTTAACTGTTTCCAAAGACTTAACTGCTATTTTCGATTGCATCTAAAAAAATACAAGAATTCTACTCAAAAAATCTTAAACTTAAATGCAGTGAACTGTGCTTGAAAAACAAAATCAAGGCCGCTAAAAAAAATTGTGCCTCAATCCACCTTTTACACTACGGTCTTTTTAATTATAAAACCAATCTGAATATTTCCTAAGCACAGATACTGCCTTCCAGAAAATTACATTCCTAGCTTAAACCACTATAAACTGATAAAACAAAAAGGAATACAAATTGCCGGGTATGTTGACCTATCAATAAACACAAAGACAGAAAGAGACTTTAAACTTTCTAGAGATTATTATATGGTGATTTTGTGTACCTTCCCCAGATCACTCTATTATTTACAAACCTACGTCCTGCCCTGCCATCTCATCCCTCATCTCCTTCTATAGACTCCTATACTTCTATGCTCCTAGTTGCTCTCTCCAGAGCACTGACCAGTTTCTCTTGGAAATCCTTAAGCCCAAAAGAATAACTGGCCAACATCTATACAGCTACTCCATTGCCAAGACTTGGAGCAAACTAGCACTTTCCATCAGAACTACAATGAATTGCCTCAATTTCAAAAAGGTATTAAAAGAGTCTCTACAGAACTCATGGCTCTGCTGCTTCCAAAACACAACATACGTGCTTACATCGCCACACTTGTCCCACTCTTCTCACTTGCTGTGATTATTTCACCTTCCCGTCTCCCCCTTTTACTCCTTTATCTTTATTCCTGATGCTCTACTTTACTCTGCTCCCACTCCTCCTTGTTTCTTTATCATCCACTTTGTCCCCTTGTGTATGAACGTTCTATTCCCGTCCTCTTCTTCTCCACATGTCCTTTCCCCCTGTGACTCATTTGTGTCTTCTTCCTTCACAGTATTATTGGCAGGTACTCTATCTACTCTTTTTTAGGATTTCCATTCCTCCTTGTACCTACCTCTTCTACCCTTTTCTCAGCAGTAATGTATTTCATATTTCCTTTGCATCGGGGCTTGCAGACTGTTTTATTTGTTTCTTTTTTTTTTTTTTTTCTACTTGTATCCCTCTTACTTCTGTATTGTATATTGAGATTTTAATGTGCCTATAGTTACTCCTGTATTTTATATGTCATGTTAGTAAAGTTTTTCTCTACTTTATGTTATTGTTAAATAATATTTGTCCTGCATGGAGATTTTTCTCCCTGGACCTCAGCTGAAAAAGGGCACATGCTCAATCGGACATGCCCAGTTAATAAATGTCAAAATAAATAAATCCACTTGTGGGGGTTGGGTCTACGTTCATCTGCTGATTGCTATATCTGATAGTTCAGTGTTAGATGTGTTCACTTTAAATGGGTTAGATATTGGTATGAGTTTTTTTTTTTTTTAATGAACTTGATTTTGATTTCTAACCAAAGTTTGCTGCACATATGTTTAATATATTTTGAGTAGATTTCTTATCTGTCATTAGATACATTTGAAAATTAACTATTAAGGTTTGGGAACAGGTAAAACTTGTTTAGCAAGGCAGCATTCTAGACAGCGCCCCAAGTTGTGATTCTTCCTTCCCCCCACCAATGGCACTACCCCTGAGGGAGGACATATCTCAAAGAAATAAGTGCATGCTTTTACAAGCTTTACCACATTATGTAAGCAGCACTCATGTGCCTGTAAAGTGTTATTTACAAATAAAGAGATACGCTCAGACAAGACGCAGCTTTGACAGTTCCTATTTTCATTTTTAGCCACCTTTCTATTGTGCGAAACTGCAAAGGATCTTTCAACAATATATTCTTTTGGAGAGTGTGGTACTTCAGCATGGATGCTACTAGTTTTTTTTTTTTCCTGTAAGCCATGAGTTTTTAGACTGGTGAGTCTTTTCACAGATGCTTTTTCTGAGTTTGCTCCCAACCACAGGAAGGGGATTTACCTCCAGGATTTGACTTGGAAGGTACTATTTGTTTCAGTTTCCCTATGGGAATCATGGAGAACCCATCTTAGTGCATACCAAGCTATGTGTAGCTTTATGTTTCTTAGCTACTGACATGCTTTAGTGTTCTATAGAGGAAACCATGGGGTTTCACAGTCTTTTATCTCAGGAATACTCCACCAGTTCCTTGATACTTTGCTCAAACGTGCATTTCCAAGTACCAAGATGAAACACCTAACAGTATTCTAGATTTCTTTTTTTTTTAAACAAGAAACATCTTTATTAAATTACCACGTATGACACAGACCATGTTACATTTATATAAATGACAATAAACCATAGTGACACAATCTTGGTTGCAAATAATATACATTCCAAACCGTGCCGACACAACTGTAGCTGCAAACATTATAAATCACTTTTAATGTATCCAGTCATTATTAGTCAACCATTACATAGCTCATTCAAATCCTGCCTTCTTTTAAACCTCATTCCTCCTCTGCATTTATTGATCTTACAGTTCCCATTTTTCCCCATGCAGTTTGCTCCTACCCTTTTCTAAATATCCCTGCTCTAGTTGTTTTAACTCTATTACTATCTTCACTACTTCTAGTAAAGTTAATTTAGACTTTGATTTCCATTTTCTAGTAATTGTTTTTTTGTAGCCATCATAATTAGACCCAGCAAGGCCTTACTATGTCTAGGCAATTCCAAGTTTGCACCATAGCTCAAAAAACAAATAATTTCCATTGTCACTCCAACTAGCTCACCCAACATCTCTGACAGAGTAGTTTGCAGGGAATCTTTAGTCTACCAACTTATTACACTTCCAGAAAATATGTTCCCACTTACATCTTTCTGCTCCATTACACTTCCAACATTTTCTGTCTACCTGAGGAAAAATTTTTTGGAGTCTGCTTGGGGTATAAAAATACCTATGTAAGCACTTCCAAGCAAAGATCTGAAATCTTCTAGATGTTATTGCATATTTGGGAGACATACATATATCTCCCCATTGTTTCTTTGTGAATTGCTTATGTAGTCTATTGTCGAAGTCCTTCCTAACCTCCTCTGATGATTCTTATAGTTATCATGCAATATTTTATATGATCTAATTATTTCTTTCTTAATGGCAGCTTCTGTTCTAGATTCTACTGAAAACTCCACCAGTGCTGGTCTTTCATTTAAGACCCCCCCCCCATTTCTCTCTCTTTGATATCAATCCTTGATATGGAAGGCAGTCTTTAGCCTGCAGTCCAAATAAGTTCTTGGCATCTTCCCATTTTATCGCCTTTCCCACTCTAGTTATTTTCTCCCAGTACCTTGGTTCCTCTGCCAGTTTTCTCCAATATATTCCCGCCCACTCTTGCCTATTGTCTGTATCCCTAATTGGAGCCATCCCTTTTGGCAGAATTTCCTTTCTGCATTCCCATTTTGGCTTAGATCTTAGAAGACCTTCTGTTACTTTATGAATATAATATTCTGTATGATTATTGTTGTTCTCCTTAAAAGTCTCAATCCAAATCCCAGTCTCTCCCTGTTACTTAAGCTTCCTCCCTGTTTCATCATCATCTCTTCCCACTTTGAATTATAGTTTTTTGCTAGATTGGGACTACCCGATTTGAAGGGGTATTTCAGAGCAACACAGTTAAAGCTCCTATGCAAAGCACTATTTTAGATGTGCCCAAACCTCACTTGCCTGAGGATCTGGAGAACATTGAAACAAAGGCCACACCTGGTAAACTGGGAAGGAGGTATCTGAACTGCATCAGCTGCCAAATGGTCTGCAATGCACAATATATCATCTAAAATGTATATGGAGGCCACCTAGGCAATTTCCATGACCACTACCTAAGGTTTGCAAAGGGTGACGTCCCACAGGAGCATCTTGTGGTAGATGCTGGGTATGCCCTAGAACCTTGGATCATGACTCCTATGAGACATACACACAACCTCTGAGCAAGGTTATACATGTGTACATGCACCAATTAGAAACATCATAGACTGTGGGTTTAAGCTGCTCAAGTCACAGCTCAACTGTCTAGATACATTTGGAAATGCACTGAAACATGTCCTTGTCACCTATGCCAAAATACTCACTATGTGTGTGCCATATCACACAATATAATACTTAGGAAACAGTTACAACAGGGTGGCCAAATAAAAGGACTGCAGTTCCCCGGCAACACAGGCAGCAGCAGGTGACACAGATGAGAAAGCAGAGCAACTAATAGCAGGGGATGACCATGCCCATATGGAGTTAGACACAATATGCTATGACACTGGCAAAGATGCAATGCAAATTTACTCACCACATAAATAAAATAAGAGCTCAACAGATACAGACTATAAAATTGATGCATGCAGACAAACCACTCTGTGCTTATCCATGTAGTAGCTGGCTACTGTAAGCATCAGACATAGTCAGCCCAAGGCTAGGCTGCTCTCATCAACAGTAGCACAGATGCATGACCAGGCTTTCTTGAGCAAATACTGCAATACCTAAACAGAGTAAGCAGGCAGTAAAAATAATGATGTACAGATAGGAATACCATAACACATAAACTGATATACCTTACAAATACAAACACAACCAATAATGCCATCAAGCAAGCAAAACAGACAGTACTTACCCATGCAATATCTGGCCATTCTCTGCATCAAGAGAACACCAAGTATATACTGCTGCAATGTCAAAGGTACAAAGCACGACAAATTAGTTGAGGTAAAAAACACACCTTTATCAAACACAAAGCGTTCAGGTACAAGACCCTTTCTCAATGATAGACACAGGTACATTAAAATCAAACATTAAATACACGCCCAACATATCACATGACCCGCAGCCAAGGTCATGTGACTAATGCATTGAAGTAATTACATTACTTATAATTTTAAAAACATAAGCAAGTAAAATAAGATAAAATTCATACACACATATACATTTTTGCTTACTTTTGTGTATTTATATTTACATACACACATATGTACACAAATGCATTACCTATATTACTTTAACTTAGTGTGTTGTATTTTTATTAGAACAGGTTTTAAGGAAACATCAAAATTTAATCCAGGGGATGTATTAGCTGCTAGCCTCACTATCCACTCATATTCTTTATTATCTAAATGATTGCATAAGTCCCCTCCCCTAATAGAGCTGACAACACATTCTATTACTCTAAACTTGAAACTGTGTGTAGAGCCACAATTTAAAATATGCTTAGATAGAGCATTAGTCTCCACTCCCCTCCTTATACTTGATTTATGCTCTATGATGCGCTCCTTAAGTTTTCTAGTCGTCTTACCGACATAGAAACAAGCGCATACGTCACGTTGCCAGATAGACAATGTTACTTGTCATACAAGTTGCATGACACCAAAAAGTAAATATCTTCTTAGTGACAGGAGGAACAAAACTGCTACCACATTCTGAGGAATCAGCTTTCTGTTTGTATATATCACTGCAGCAACTACAATTGTAACAACTAAAGGTGCCATTACCTAGTCCATTAAGAGAAATAGCTTTCACATATTCAAAATCTTTATAAGCTAGAACATTCTTAATAGTCCTCATATTTCTGTATGTGAATAAAGGAATTTCACCTACAACTAATCTAATGTCTTCCTGAGCTAATAGTACCTTCCAGTATTTCCTTATTATAGTTCTGACCGCATATGAAAGAGAATTATAAGACATAATAAATCTTACGTTAACCTTTTTATTTAATTTGTCCATTGGGGAAGCAGCGTCTGTACTTGTATTCAAAAATACAGATGAATACATGGAATTCCTATTAGATACTACATGTTCTCTAGCTTCCACCAGCATATATTCTGGGTAGCCACTTCTTCTAAAGTCTTCACATGCCTCATCAATTTGTTGTAAACATTTAGCATTATCAGTGTTTAACCTACTAACTCTTGTCAATTGTCCCCTTACTATACCCCTAAAAATATGGGGTGCATGCATACTAGACGCATGCAAATATCTTCCTGATGAAACTTCCTTCTTAAAAACAGAAGTGTTAATAATATTGTTCTCCTTGGTTAAAGAAATATCCAGAAAATTGATGAATGTCTTGGAATAATCAACCTTAAAGTGTAGGAAGGAAGTAGTATTATTCAACAACAACAAAAGAAGATAGATTTACTATGCCTGCTACTACCTGCTTCGACATCTACTGCTTCGACAGCTATTAATGAAGGTGGGCCTGGGTTGTCTTTACGATCTTCGCAACAAACTTTAAATAATTTTTTTAAACCTTTTCAACTGCAGCAAGCGGAACGTATTAAAGAACGCTCCATCAGCTCGAGGTCAACGTCGAGGGGAAGAAGTAAATATAGGAATAATATGGTATTGCAGGACAATAAACGGAAGAATGAGAGCCCCCCAAAGCAATTGAAATTAGCCAGAAGGCAGTA
Source organism: Protopterus annectens (assembly GCF_019279795.1). Taxonomy (NCBI): domain Eukaryota; kingdom Metazoa; phylum Chordata; order Ceratodontiformes; family Protopteridae; genus Protopterus; species Protopterus annectens. Next base: position 1,459,049,910 of record NC_056737.1, read on the forward strand.
GCAGGCATAGTAAATCTATCTTCCTTTGTTGTGAATGACCATCATTATTCTCTTTTGAGCAAAGGTATGAATTTCATTCCTACAAGTGTGGAAGACATAGTAAAAGTTATAACTGATTTAAAATTGTTTATTAGATCTGTAGCACTAAAAGTGATGTTTAAAGGTGATACTTATGATTCCACTGCTTGCAAGAGACGTAGTACGTTTGTACCAATATATGCTCCAGTTTTACTGGCATTTAATGATTTATGTGAAACCGAAATAAGATATGTATATAGTAATAGAAAAGCTAATGGACGTTACAATCTCTCTTACGATGAGTATAAAGCATTGTCTGAATTAAGAAGTGAACCTGATGTGATTATAAAGCAGGCTGATAAAGGGGGCTCCATAGTTCTAATGGATAGGAACAAGTACATAAGTTCAGTATTATCTTTGATTGGGGATGCTACCGCATACAAACTGATACAATATGCTGATGTAAAAAAGTGTATTTGTTATGTTAACATGTGTATATATGACTTACAGTTGTCAGGTGACATCTCTTTGGATCTTTTTCATTTTTTCACCGTTTCTAGTCCTATCATTCCCCAACTATATGGCATTCCGAAGGTGCATAAATCGTGTGATAACCCCCCTATGAGACCAATTGTCTCAGGAAATGGTTGGATAACAGAACCTATCTCTTTGTACTTACAGAGGCAGTTACAACCACTTTTGGTTAAATGCAAAACTGTCCTTAAAGATAGCACTGATTTTCTTACTAAACTTAGAACATGGTACTTAAATGCTAAGCGATCTAACATGGATTGTCAGAATATATATATGGTTGTGTTAGATATTACTTCATTATTTACTGTCATACCAAATGAATATGGCATAAATTCAATAAGGGAATTTTTAAGACACTCTTCCACATTTACTGTTGGGCACACAGAGAACATCTGCATGTTGTTGGATATAGTTTTAAAAAATAATATCTTCATTTTTAATAAGGAATATTATCTGCAGCAAACGGGGGTGGCTATGGGAACCCCGGTAGCAAATACATATGCAAATATTGTTCTCTATGAATGGGAGAAGTCTTATGTTAGCAATGGAACCGCCTTTCTGAATGAAAATTTAGTTTTATATCAGAGATTCGTAGATGATTGTTTTCTTTTATGGAAAGGAACATCCAGTGAGTTACAAGATTATATTATATATTTGAATAATACTACTTCCTTCCTACACTTTAAGGTTGATTATTCCAAGACATTCATCAATTTTCTGGATATTTCTTTAACCAAGGAGAACAATATTATTAACACTTCTGTTTTTAAGAAGGAAGTTTCATCAGGAAGATATTTGCATGCGTCTAGTATGCATGCACCCCATATTTTTAGGGGTATAGTAAGGGGACAATTGGCAAGAGTTAGTAGGTTAAACACTGATAATGCTAAATGTTTACAACAAATTGATGAGGCATGTGGAGACTTTAGAAGAAGTGGCTAGCCAGAAGATATGCTGGTGGAAGCTAGAGAACATGTAGTATCTAATAGGAATTCCATGTATTCATCTGTATTTTTGAATACAAGTACAGACGCTGCTTCCCCAATGGACAAATTAAATAAAAAGGTTAACGTAAGATTTATTATGTCTTATAATTCTCTTTCATATGCAGTCAGAACTATAATAAGGAAATACTGGAAGGTACTATTAGCTCAGGAAGACATTAGATTAGTTGTAGGTGAAATTCCTTTATTCACATACAGAAATATGAGGACTATTAAGAATGTTCTAGCTTATAAAGATTTTGAATATGTGAAAGCTATTTCTCTTAATGGACTAGGTAATGGCACCTTTAGTTGTTACAATTGTAGTTGCTGCAGTGATATATACAAACAGAAAGCTGATTCCTCAGAATGTGGTAGCAGTTTTGTTCATCCTGTCACTAAGAAGATATTTACTTTTCGGTGTCATGCAACTTGTATGACAAGTAACATTGTCTATCTGGCAACGTGTGACGTATGCGCTTGTTTCTATGTCGGTAAGATGACTGGAAAACTTAAGGAGCGCATCATAGAGCATAAATCAAGTATAAGGAGGGGAGTGGAGACTAATGCTCTATCTAAGCATATTTTAAATTGTGGCTCTACACACAGTTTCAAGTTTAGAGTAATAGAATGTGTTGTCAGCTCTATTAGGGGAGGGGACTTATGCAATCATTTAGATAATAAAGAATATGAGTGGATAGTGAGGCTAGCAGCTAATACATCCCCTGGATTAAATTTTGATGTTTCCTTAAAACCTGTTCTAATAAAAATACAACACACTAAGTTAAAGTAATATAGGTAATGCATTTGTGTACATATGTGTGTATGTAAATATAAATACACAAAAGTAAGCAAAAATGTATATGTGTGTATGAATTTTATCTTATTTTACTTGCTTATGTTTTTAAAATTATAAGTAATGTAATTACTTCAATGCATTAGTCACATGACCTTGGCTGCGGGTCATGTGATATGTTGGGCGTGTATTTAATGTTTGATTTTAATGTACCTGTGTCTATCATTGAGAAAGGGTCTTGTACCTGAAAGCTTTGTGTTTGATAAAGGTGTGTTTTTTACCTCAACTAATTTGTCGTGCTTCATTCTCTGCATCAGACATAAACAGCCCAATGCAAATACCATTCCAGATGGCAGGACACTATTAGCGTCATATGCACAAGTAGATGAGCAAGCTATCGTACACAAGTACAACTGCAGAATGTAAGCATAGTAAAGACAAAATAAAAATGATTAGGTAAACACAAGGAAAACAAACTTTACCCACCTATGCCTTGCTTACCCACTCTGTGTATCAGACATAAGTAGCCCAAGTCTGACTACCTTCCAGAGGGTATGGCACTGTCAACATCATTTGCACAGCTGAACAAGAATGTTGTTCTACACTGCTACTACTACTACTACAACTGAAAACATAAACAGACTATACAGACATTAAAATACTTAGGTATATACAGGAAAAACAGTCTTTGTCTACTCATGCATTGCCTGGCTACTCTGTGCATCAGACATGGGCAGCCCTTTTCTGAAGAGGTTCATGAAGAATAAATTTGGATGAAAGGGTTAAGGATTTGAGTTCACTCCTTCATTTTCCAGACTGCCTTTGATTCGTTTGTTCATTTTTTTGAGTTTGTTGCGCTTTTCACGTTTTATGACTTTGACCTTAGAACCGCAGTGGGATGGCCTCTGAAGAGAGTACACAGGACACACTGCTTAACCTCTAAGTACATTTGGTGCCTGAACAGTTCACCACTTTCACTGAAAAACTTGCTAGGACTGTGACAGGAGCTATACAAGATGTTTTTTGGAAACTATGTGGGTCTCAACAACAGTTTCCAGCTATGTTGGACTCTTTTTCTCAGTCACATTTGGCCTCTGTGAATAACCGTGAGCAACATCAGGATGGTAACAATGCCATTAACATAACCGAGAGTAATGGGACCTGTCTGAGTGGGAACAGCATTGTTCACTTTGATGGTAGCATTTTGGATTATGTTTTTAAGGAAGCAAATAATCCTTTCTTGGACATCACTTATGTACAAAACAGTGAAAATGTAAGTGCTGTTTCAAATAATAACTTTTTAAACAACTATGATGATGTCGGCAGTTGTAGAAGGGATATTTTTGAACTGGAAAAACTCACGGTCCGTTTTGTTTCATTGGAGGTTCATAGGTTCATAGGTTCATACTAGGCTATCTGCCCTAAGGCATTTATAAGCCTAGCCAGAGTGTGTTTGGCTTTCGCCACCCATTTTAAATGAATTTTGCTATGCCCTTTTTCGAGGTTAGTATACTGTGCCTCTGTCTAACAGTGACACAGAAGTGATACCCGGGGTAAACCTACAATCTCCCATCCACTCATCAAGATTCCTCTTGAAGAGAGTCAATGAGGGACTCTGCCTAACTTGGACTGGGATTTTATTCCAGAGTGAAGGGAGCCTCTGGGTTGTGAATCTGTCCCTCCAGCATGTCCTATTTATTTCAGTGCTGAGGTTCAAGTCTCTCGAGCGTGTAGCTTGATGGGATTTGGATTTTCTGAGGTGCAGCATGTCCATTAATTCCGGGTTGGACATGGCTTTATATGTCAGGCACAAATCGCCACTGAGCAGGCAGTATGCCACTGAGCAGGAAGTATGCCACTGAGTAGAGCTGGAGTTTCTTTAACCGGGCAGCATATGGCATCTGTTTGAGCCCTTTGATCCTCTTGATGAGGTACTTTTGAGGTCTTTCCAGTTGCTGCAGGTGTCTGGTAAGGTACATCCCAAAAGGGGCATTGTACTCAATTATGGGCCTGATGAGGGATGCGTAAAGAGGCACAATGACCTCCCCTGATCTAGATATGAATCCCTTCATGATTAGGTGGGCTATATAAAATGTTTTTCTAACCACTTTGGCCACATGGTTGTCAAATGAGAGATTGCTATCAACTTGGGTCACCAGGTCCCTAATTACTTCTTCCATACTTAATGGATTACCATCTATGTGGTAATTTGTGGGCACTTTGTTTTTGCCGAAGGGGATGACTATACACTTTTTGGCGTTTAGCTTGAGGCCATGGCTCTGGCACCAGTTGTCTGTTTCTATGAGGCCTTTTTGTAGGATGCTTGTGTCGGCTGGAGAGTCGATTATGGTGCCCAGTTTGCAGTCATCTGTGAACTTGGTCAGCTACAGTCCTTCCGTGCTGGCCTGTACCTCCGAGAAATATATACCGAACAAGATAGGTCCCAGGACTGAGTCTTGTGGGATGCCACTTGTAACTGGTTTGGAGTCTGACATGGCTCCAGCAATTCTAACCATGTGGGTTCTGTCCTTGAGCCAGTTTGCAACCCATCTAGTGACATATGGGTTTATATTTAAGCTGGTGAGCTTATCTATAATGCCCGAGTGGGGTATTGTATCGAAGGCTTTTGTGAGGTCCAGGTAGGCTGTGTGGACCACCTTCCCCTCATCAATGGCCTTGGTGACTGTTTCAAAGAAATCGACCAGGTTTAAGAGACAGGATCTGCCCTTAACAAAGCTGAACTGGGTAGGATCCAGTGTCTGTAGGTCCCCAATATCTTTATTTATGAGGTCCATGATGATCCTTTCCATAACTTTGCAGACCAAGGTAGTAATGCTTATGGGACTATAGTTTCCAGGATCCATTGAGGCACCACCTTTGTGGAGAGGGACCACTGTTGCTGTACGCCACTCTTTGGGTACATATCCTGTAGTAAGGCTGAGACTGAACAGTAGTTTTATGTTTGGGTTTAGCTCTTCTTGGAGTTCATGTAGGACGCAGCCTGGGACACCGTCTGGTCCCATTGATGCTGTGTTTTTTGCTTTGGAGAGGGCGGCTCTTACCTGAGCGTCTGAGATGTCAGGGGGGGGCAGCACTCTGCTGGGATGGATATTTGCCCTTTGGTGGGGAGAGGGGGGAGAAGTTTGCGCTGAACCTGTCAGCTAGGATGTTGGCAATGTCTGTGGGTTCGGTGTATTTTTTGTCATTTTGCACTAATTCTGAGCATATCTGGGAATTCCCACCCAAGTTCCTAACATAACTAAAGAAAGCCTTGTGATTATCCTTAGTGTCCTGTGCAATTTTTCTCTCTAAGCTGGCTTTAGACAATTTTATGAGTGCCCGTAGTTTTTTGCTAATACTGATCAGAGATGCCTTCCCTTTTTGGGATTTTGCTCTATCATGTTGTAGCTTCCTCCTTCTATTGTATAGTCTGTTTATGGCTGGGGTCCACCAGACAGGACATCTGCCTTTGGAGGATTGGGTCTTGGTTTTATCTGGGATTGCATGATCCATGCATTTCTGAAGGTGTTCATAGAATGCATTTATAAAGGATTCTGCGGTCTGGGCCATATTTTCCACAGGCCCGGGGGATTTGAAGGATTCCACCTCAGTTTTGAGGAGTGTGAAATTTGCTTTAGAGAAGTTTTTCACTGTGGTTTTCTGGGCAGGGGGTGGGGTCAGGATGTGAATATCCAGTGATATTAGTTTATGGTCCAATCTTACCAGTGAGGGATACACTTCTGGTCTGGAGCATAGAGTCCCCATGTTGGTGATGATCAGGTCCAGTATGTTTTCCCCTCTTGTGGGAGTGGTAACAAGGTGGAGGTTGTATACCTCATTGAATGTATTAAACATAAATATGTTCCACATGGGCTTAGAATATCAAAATTTCCAAACTGTGTGAATGTTGGTGACCTATTTTACATTGAGTTAATCAATTTATTCACTGAAATGGGTATCAACATGATGCAGATGTTGGTTACACATTATGTGAAAGAGACTGACACAGTTAAAGGAAACATGGCAACTTTGGACAATAAAATTAAGGGACATTACTGTTTCAATGTACTTTCTGATTTATACAGCAGTATAGGGGCAAAAGCTGATAGACATAGAGCATCTGTTGTTACAAGAAAGCAATCTAAATTGCTAAGAACTTAGCCTATGCTAATAAAGAGGCCTACCCATTGCAAAGTCAGCGGATATTTCAGGAGATTAACACTATTACAACTGCTAATGATAACAACGTTATCCAGGCTAACAACAAACAGGATAACAATGCAGTTGGAAATAACCGCATTGCAATGAGCAACAATGCCCCTAACAATACTGCTGTTCAGCAAGTTCCAACAAATTCAGATAATAATGCATCATATGCTAAGGTTACCTCTACCTCGGGAAATTCTTGAGGATCGGGTCCTTTTTTGATGGACCACGGTGGCAACAAACGGACTCCCAAGTGGTCAAATGAGGCTCAGAACAAAACAAAAACAAGGGAAAGGGACAACAGGAAGAACTAACTGTTTCTGACTTTGAAATTCGTATTTTAAATTTGTCTGACAGTATTTTATCTAAAGATGTGATTTCAGTTTTGGAAAAAGGTTTTTCTTGCATACCTAGTTGTTCGGTTGACATTATTAAATTAATAGTTGACTTCAAACTCTTTTTGAGAAAATTGAACCTTTGTTATATCTTGCATGATGTAAATGTTGATAGACAAGATGTTTCTAATAACTATAACAAATTTAAAAGAAACAGTACTTATAATCCACCACTGTGTTAACACCTTGCAAGTGTTTGGTGATAAATGTAAATTAGTAATGAGTCATATTATAAAAGATACTCATATGTACAATTTGACTGTGGAAGAATATCAGGCACTGTGTATTTTAAGTAAGAATAAAAACCTCAGAGTAATGAGAGCTGATAAAGGTGGTATGGTAGTGATTATGTGTACTGAAGAATATGTCAAAAGTATTGAAAACATGTTAATTAATGACACAGCTTATTTGTCTGTGGATAACAATAAGATTAATATGTTTTTTGAGAGTAAATGCAGATCTTTTTGACATGTTTTGCCAAGGTAGTAAAGATCATGACACCTATGAATTTTTATTAATTGAACATCCTTGTATGGGACATTTCTTTGGTATACCCAAGGTACACAAATCACAAGTAAATCCACCTTTTAGGCCAATTATTTCAGCCAAGAAGACTAAAACAGAGAGCATTTCCCTGTGGTTGGATCATTTGCTTAATCTGATTGTGCAGCACGTGAAATCCTATTTAAGGGATTCTTGGCATCTTTTGGAAATCCTGGAAGACATTAATCTTTCTCATGGTGATTTCCATTTTGCATATTTGGAAGTAGATTCATTGTATACATGTATTAACCAGGATATAGACTTGGAATATTTGAAAGACTACCTCAGTGAATTTTCTGATTTTACACGTCAAGGTTGAGATGATTTGTAAACTTATGGGTATAGTTTTAGACAACAATTTTTTTGAAGTTAATCAGCAATATTATAAACAGACATCAGGGGTGGCTATGGGGGCTAGGGTTGCTCCAGCCTTTGCTAACCTCGTGATGGCCATGTGGGAGGAGAAGTATCTCTATTCACATCCACAGTGGTCTCACATCATTTTGTACCAGAGATACATAGATGATTTGATTTTTTATGGATTGGTGATGAAAAAGAATTTGAGTCCTTTGCAAAATATTTAAACCAGACCACTGAATTATTAAAATGTACCTTGGGAAGTTATGGAAAAACTACTAACTTTCTAGATATACATTTGGCCTTTGATATCTACCAACACTTTTGTTAGTAAAATTTTCAGGAAAGATGCATTTGTCAATCAATATTTACATAGAGATATTTTACACCCTAGACACACGAAGAAAGGGGTAATAAAGGGTCAATGTATTCGACTTAGCAGACTTACATCAGATGATCAAGCTTTTTTCAGGAGATGATCACCCTGAAATATTTTTTTGAACAAAGAAGGTATAGTCAAGCTTGGCTTACAGGTATACAGAACGAAGTCAACACCTTAAGAAAGTCTGTTGTTAAACCGATTATCAGGGGGTTAGTTGATTTAAGTTGTATGAGGAAAGAAAAAGAATAAGATGCCACTACTTTAAATATTTAATTGCCTATACCTATTGTGAATGAGATGGATGTCATTAAACATATTATTGAGGACAACTGGAAAGTTTTGATGGGCAATAGAGTGCTTGTACAGATTATTGGCACACAACCTAGGTTTACGTATAAGAAAACTAAGAATATAAAGACCATTTTGGAATATCCAATAGACAACAAGTATTGGTTAATGACAACAGTGTTAAAGGGACTTTCTCTTGTATGAAGTGTAAACAATGTAGGTACATTAGTAACACTTCTTGCACAGATTTTAGACATTTGCATGAAACCATTTGGGTGAGTAATCATTTCAACTGTGACAGGTCCAACATAGTATATGTGGCCACATACAGTTCCTGTTTTTGTTATTATATTGAGAACATGATTAGATGTTTAAAATGTAGGATATATGAACACAGACTAGCCACTAGGAAGAGAGATTTCACCCATGCCTTAGCCAAACATGCTAGCCAATTTGCAAATGTCAAGAAGTTTACCTTTTCAGTAATAGATTTTGTTCCCCAGATGGATTTTATAGGGAACACTAAGTTGATTATGGAATGTATGGAGTCTCTGTGGCAAATTAGTTTGGTAGCTGACAGAGCTCCTGGTTTGAACGAGAGTATTACCATTAAGTGCTTTTTAGCACTTAGTTAATTTTTGAATAATATTTAGACAGGATATGTATTCATGTCAACGCATTAATATTTTATATATGTATATATATATATATATATATATATATATATATATATATATATATATATATATATATATACTGTTTTAAAAGTATGTGCACATTTATTTTATATTGTGACACCTTTATGGTATGCTTTTATGCCTTTAACAAAGATATAAAACATTTTGTCATGTGATGATTTAAGTGTATTTTTTTTTTCAAAACAGGTTTATTGTTTTAACATATAAGAGAAATATCATAACAATTTTATACAAGTAATTAAAATAGGTATTATTATAATATTCAACAAAACAACTAAAGTATTTACAAAGACATCCACTACAATCAGATCAATTAATTAAACTAAAATATCATGCTATTGAAATTAAAATTTTTTAACAAATTTTGTAAATTATCCCATACAATAAAATAAGATGTTTTTCTGTTTGTTCTAGTCCTAATTGTGTTTATTTCCATATGGCACACTATATTCATAACATTTTTAAATTCATTGAATGAAGGAGGTGTATCTGAAATCCAATTTCTAGTTATTATTTTCCTAGCCACTGCTAGAATAGACCATAACAAGGGAAGCTTAACCTTTTTTAACACTTTGAGGTACAGATGTGTTGAATAATATAAGAGATTTAGAAATAATGAAATTATCTGTAAAAAGAGCCTGCAAAAATTCATTAATTGACTTCCAGTATTCTTTCAATTTTATACAGTCATAAAACATATGAGCTCAGTCAGCATTAATTTCTACATTACATCTCTTACATAGATTATCTTTATTATTTATTTTATTCATCATCAAAGGTGTATAAAAGATCTATGTAAAAATTTCCATGTATAAAGTCTCCAGACAATGGAAGACGTAGTTCTATAAGCAGATTCCAATATATATTGTTTATCTTGTTGATTTGGCGGGTCCCCATTAATAGAAGTGAAATAATTCCAGTATGAATCTACACTGTAAAAAGTTTCTTGTCTGATAACTTTATGTATGTATGAAAGTTTACCTTTATCAGAAACTTTATGTTGTAAATTTAATATCAAGTAATCAATCAGTGTTGGAATAGATTATTTAACAGTTATAGACATTAAATCTATTTTATTAATGAGATGTTGTCTAAAGGTCTGAACCTCTAACCAGCAAGTTTCTCTTAGATCAAATTCTTGTTTTAAGAAATCTAGATTTTTAACTTTATTATCAGATATCAACTGATACCAGTACTTTAGATCATTATCTATAGCTAAATGAGTTCCTTCAGAAGTAGATGACAAAAGCATACCCTGAGTATACATTATAGGAAATACAATAAAATTCCATTCCCTATACTTAGGGTGCATGAATATAAAGTTACGATAACTAATAATAATATTTAATGGCTAACAAACCATATGTTTAGGTGTAATAGGTGAAGTACAAAATTCCTTTAGTAACCATAACATGGAGTTATTTACAATCATATTTTTATGTGTTAAGGAGATTTTCATGAAGTGTATACTAATTAGCTCCCAATAATCTTTCCATTTTGTGACATATGACTGATCTATTAATAAAGTAATAACTTTTATAATAGAAGAAATAGTATATAAATTAAAGTCTGGAAAAGAAATACCCTCTTGAGACCAGCTATTAGTATGTTTCTTTAATGCAATCCTAGGTCTATTAGGTGCCCATAAGAAATTTAACATTAGTGTGTTTAGTTTCTTGATAATTATTTTTGTAGGTGGAAGTATTATTGATTGTATTAAGTATAAAATCTTGGGGAATATTATCATTTTAATAATTGTAAGTCTCTCCTCCATAGTAAAAAACATATTATTCCAGGTATTAAAAAGATTTTGTATATTAAGAAAACAGGTATTATAATTATTATATATAATAGATTTAATATCTTTAGATAGTATTATACCTAAATAAGTTATCTGACCTGAATTGGGTACATATTTAGTAAAATCACTAATGAGAATATTTTTTCGTGTATATATAGGTAGTATTTTAGTTTTTTCTTCATTGAATATTAAACCAGAAATAATTTTAAAATTCATCATGTTATCAAATAGAGACTGTATAGAAGAATTAGATCCTGCTGATGTAATTAGAACATCATCTGCAAAAAGTTGAATTTTGGATGTTGTATTTTCATCTATTTCAAAACCCTCTATGTCAGTACTGTTTCTGATCAAATTAGCCCAAGGCTCCATTACTAAAGTGAATAATAGTGGAGAAAGTGGACATCCTTGTTTTGTACCTTTAAGAATGGGTATTTTTTGTGAAACATATGTACCTACCTTAATATAAGCCAACATTCCTTTGTATAAATGTTCAATTAGATTTACAAATGCATATGAGAAGTTTGTGCACTTCATTAAGGTAAACAAATAGTCCCAACTTACTGAATCAAATGCTGAACTTATATCAAGACTAATAAGTGTTAAATCTTTCTTTTTCCTATTTGCAAAATCTATTAATGTTAAAGTTCTTCTTATATTATCAAAAGTATTTCTATTTACAATGAAGCCTGTCTGATCTATATCTATAATGCCGGGAATGATTGTCTTCAAAGCAAAGCAAAGATATTCATAAACATTTTATAATCAACATTAAGTAAT
>NC_056737.1:1459066690-1459199190 GCF_019279795.1 Protopterus annectens
TTATCAAAAGATGATAGAAATCTAACTATAACTGATCTAGGATAGTTTTTGTTAGAGTTAGTATTAGTTATAGATCTATGTGCTCTTTCGATACCAAAAGAGAATGCTTCTGGTAAATCTAAAGTTTTAGGGAGCCATGTTGTTAAAAAAGAAGTAATATTGTTACCTTCAATATTTTCTGGCAGTCCAAAAATCCTAATGTTATTGCACCTAGATCTATTTTCCAGGTCATCCAGCTTTGTTTGTAAATGTGTATTTTGTTTCAGCAGAAACTCAATGTTGATTTCCTCTTCTTGTATTCTATTTTCCATGTCATTCACAGCTTCTTCTATGCCTGTCATCTGGATCTTCTGTTGTTGCAGGTCCATATGTAACAAGTCTATTTGTTTTGTAGTTTTTTCTATGAAAGTGTCTATTTTAGTATCCATTTTATCCATCTTAGCAGTAAGTTGCTGGACTATAATTATCAGAGACTGAAGTTCTTTCTTGATGCTGGAGTCTTGAGAATTTGTCTTACTGGAACTCATTTCAGACTGATAAACTGACAGGAAAATTTCCAAAGTAATTTCTGACAGGAATATTATTAAGATTTCCTTTCTTTTTTAGATATAGTTCAAGAACTATATAAAACAAACATATTTAGAAAGAAAATTACTTCAAAAATTAATTTTTTAAGTAATTAATTCCTGTCAATGTAATGAAATTGGTGGAGCTGAAGAAATCTGCTGCTATCCTGTGTTCATCCTTGGCCACGCCCCCCGATTTAAGTGTATTTTGAGGTGTCATGTTCAGTGTGGGTGTATTGTGTCTGTGTTTTTGCAGGAACACAGCCATAGCATCTGTGCCAGCAATACATGCTGGCAAACTGAAGAAGTCTGAGCCATGCATGGAAGATGATCAAGTTTGTTGTGGATACTTCTGCCCACAAGAACTGCCTCTACCTGGAATTTCATTGCTATTTCCATAACCCTCACTAGAAGTTAGATTCCTACTGGACTGTAAAGTTTGCAGGATGAGCTGTCATCATGACTATATCCAAGACCATGACCACTTGGATGACCTTGCCTGGGTGTAGACAAATCTATAACTGATGTAGCTTACTTTATATCTGATACTATTTCATCCTACCCTGTCTGACAGTAATAGTACACATATACATAGTAATATGTCTACAACAACTAAAGCTATCCTAACCATGGTAATACTCTTAGCCACTCTTTTACCTCTCCTTACCACTATCTATCTCCTCACCTCTTTTGAAAAGGTGATTTACTACCATTTCAACTACTCTCCTAAACAAACAACTATACATAACAATACCCTTACCCATTCCCAAATAAATATCACTTCTACTTCCTGCTACTTGCTAGTTAAATATCATTGACTTACACCCATTAAATTAAACCACCCCACAGTAAAAAAAATTGAAATATCTACCGTGCCTTAATTCTAACCTACTTTCTGCACTAAAATCCCTCACCTTAAAAGATGGTGACATCAACACTAACCCAGGCCCTTCTAATCTCTCTACTGTACCAATTCTTTGTACCTCTCCCAACACCCTTTTTACCCAGACCAATCTCTCTAACTCCTTACAAATAGGTCATCTCAATACCCGCAGTATTAACTACAAAGTTGCCCATCTCCATGCCCTTCTTGATATTCATTTCTTTGATGTCCTCTGTCTTACAGAAACCTGGTTAAAACCCACAGAAAGGGTAATGAAATAATTCCCCCAGGGTACAATATACGGAGACACGACAAAGTAAAATACAAGGGGGGGGGAAGTAGCCCTACTGTATAGAAATGAACTACACATCTCCTCTATACCTTCTAACACACCTCAAGATAATAAAGTTGAACTCTTAATCTCTCGATTTCAACTCAACCCTAGCAAAGCAATATACGTAATCTGTATCTACCTACCCCCAGGTAATAACATTACTACAGTAGAGGATACCCTATGCTGGATATCTACTACATACCCACAAGAAACTATTATTCTAGGTGATTTCAATACTGATTGGAACAGTATCAATACATATAACCCTTCTTCTCATATTAATTTGCATGGCTTTAACCAAACAATCACCACCACTACTAGAATTAACAAACCAAACAAAAAAGAAACTATCCTAGACTGGATTCTAATCAATAAACAAGAACATACTTATAAAGTAGTAACCTTGCCTGACGATGTAAGTGATCACATGCTTACTTACATCATAAGACAAAAGAATGACATTACCAACCCCCCCCCCCCAATTATAGGATTTTCCAAACCAACAAACACATTAACCCTGTATTATTTCTAACAGAACTTAGTGCCTGTGACTGGAACCTTCTAAAAACTCTCCCTCTTGAAAAGGCTATTACATATTTCAATAACAAATTCTTAACAATCCTCGACAGGCATGCAAACCCCCCCCTTCCCCCCAAAAGAGCAAATGTCTATCCCAACAGAGTGTAGCCTTCCTGAGATCACAGATGCACAGGTGAGAGCTGCCCTCTCCAAAGCAAAAAACACAGCATCAATGGGACCAGACGGTGTCCTGGGCTGCATCTTACACGAGCTCCAAGAAGAACTAAACCCTCATATAAAGTCACTGTTCAATCTCAGCCTTACTACAGGATATGTTCCCAAGGAATGGAGTATAGCAACAGTGGTCCCACTCCACAAAGGTGGTGCCACAACAGACCCCAGAAACTATCGCCCTATATGCCTGACTAGCCTGGTCTGCAAAGCTATGGAGTGTATCATTATGGAAATCATAAACAAAGACATTGGGAAACTCCAGACACTGGATCCTACCCAATTCAGCTTTGTTAAGGGCAGATCTTGCCTCTTGAACCTGGTCAACTTCTTTGAAACAGTTACCAAAGCGATAGATGAAGGGAAGGTAGTCCACACAACCTATCTAGACCTCGCAAAAGCCTTCGACACAATACCCCACTTGGGCATCATAAATAAGCTCACCAGCTTAAATATCAACCCCTTGCCACAAGATGGGTCGCAAACTGGCTCAGGGATAGAATCCACATGGTCAGAATAGCAGGTGCCATGTCAGACTCTAAACCAGTTACAAGTGGAGTCCCACAAGGCTCAGTCCTGGGACCTCTCTTGTTCGGTATATATTTCTCCGAGGTACAGGCTAACATGGGTGGACTATGGCTGACCAAGTTCGCAGATGACTGCAAACTGGGTGCCATAATCTTCTCTCCGGCTGACACAAGCATCCTCCAAAAGGGTCTCACAGAGATGGATAACTGGTACCAGAGCCATGGCCTAAAGCTAAATGCCAAAAAGTGCATAGTCATCCTCTTTGGAAAAACAAAGTGCCCACAAATTACCACATAGGTGGTAATCCATTAAGTACGGAAGAAGTAATTAGTGACTTGGGGACCCAAGTAGATAGCAATCTCTCCTTTGACAATCACATTGCCAAAGTGGTTAGAAAGACCTTCTATATAGCCCACCTTATCACGAAAGGGTTCCCATCTAGATCAAGAGAGGTCATTGTGCCCCTCTACTCATCACTTATCAGGCCCATAATTAAATACAATGTCCCATTTGGGATGTACCTTACCCGACACCTGCAGCAACTGGAAAGACCCCAAAAGTACCTCATCAAGAGGATCAAGAGGCTCAAACAGATGCTCTATGCAGTTCGACTAAAGAAACTTCAGCTCTACTCAGTTGCGTACCGCCTACTCAGAGGCGATCTGTGCCTGATGTATAAAGCCATGTTCAACCCAGAATTAATGGACATGCTTCACCACAGGAAATCCAAATCCCTTAGAACTACATGCTCCAGGGACTTGAACCTCAGCACAGAAATAAATAGAACATGCTGGAGGGACAGATTCATATCCCAGAGGCTCCCCTCACTCTGGGACAAAATCCCAATCCATGTTAGGCAGAGCCCCTCACTGACCCTCTTCAAGAGAAATCTTGACGAGTGGATGGGAGATCATAAGTTTACCTCTGGGATCTTTTCTGTGTCCCTGCGTGACAGAGGTACATTAAACTAACCTTAAAAGGGCTACCTTCTGTGACCTACTATACAGAGGCACAGTCAACTAATCTAAAAGGGTGGCGAAAGCCAAACACACTCTGGCTAGGTTTATAAATGCCCTAGGGCAGATAGCCTAGTATCAACCTATGAACCTATGAACCTAAACGAGCTATTAGAATAAAGTCCAAATCTGCCCCCTGGCTCTCAAAAGATATTAGACAAAAGATATTACTTAGAAATAAATCCTGGGCTAAGTGGAGAGCAACCAGAAATACCTTTGAACAACAAGCATTTAGACAGTTGAGAAATGCTACAAAAAAAGCAATACTCTCTGACAAAAAAATCGACTATTGTAAATTGCAGCAAATTCACCACAATAATCCACTAAAATTCTTGTCAATCTTAAATAACCTCCTTCGCCCTGGCCACTCTAGCAGTCCTTCCCCGCTAGGGTCAGAAAACAATACCTCCCATCAAACTGCCAATGCCTTTAATTCCTTTTTCACAGACACCATACAATCTCTAGCAAGTCAACTAGCCTTAGACAACTCGGATCTACCTAACTCTCCACCTGATACTCGGCCAACTTTCCAACTACAACCCATCTCTACCGCTTACATCCAAAAACTTATCCACAAACTTAAGCCTTGTACCCCCTCTGCTGATGAGTTACCATCTGAAAACCTTCAACAAGCAGCTAAAGTAGTTGCCTATCCTATATCCATCCTGATAAACCGTACCATAATTGAAGAAACCATTCCAGATCTCTGGAAAATCTCCCACATTATCCCCTTACATAAAGGAGGTAACTCTAACGACTATTCTAACTACAGGCCTATAGCTCTCCTTTCACCATTAGCAAAGATTATGGAAAGGCCTATAGCTCTCCTTTCACCATTAGCAAAGATTATGGAAAAATGTATCCACCATCAGCTAATGGACTACTTAACTCAACAAAACATTCTAGCAAGCTGCCAGCATGGTTTCAGGCCTTTTCATAGTACTACCTCAGCTCACCTATCCTTCACCAACTTCATTAACAACAACCTGAATAACAGCACCCTCTCATCAGCACTCTTTATCAACCTGTCAAAAGCCTTTGACATGGTTAACCACCCCCTACTCATAAATACTCTGTCATCCCTCTCTCTAGATGCCAAAGCAATTTTCTGGTTCAAGTCCTACCTTAGTAACAGACAACAGGCAGTTCTTTGGGAGAATCAACTATCATCCCACCTTGCCAGTCTCCCTTCGAGTCCCTCAGGGCTCTATTCTGGGTCCTCTTCTTTTCTCTCTATTCATCAATGACCTTCATGTAGCTATCCCTCAAGCCACCTGTATACAATATGCTGATGATTCTACAATCATATGCTCTGCCAACTATATATCTGAACTTCAATCTTTAACCCAGACAACTTTCAACACAGTAGAGTCATGGTTCTTGAAATGGTGCCTTCTTTTGAATGCCAAAAAGACCAAGCTACTACTGTTTACACCAAACAGTAAGTCCTCCCTCATAGATTTCTCCATCTGATCCAATAACAGCACCCTTATTTCCCCAGACTCTACCACCAGACTATTAGGAATCGCAATTGATAATAACCTCACCTTTGATAATCACATTAATAACACCATTAAATCTGTAAATAAAAAACTGGGCTCCCTATATAGGACAAAACCCTTCTTAACTCCAACAGTCAGAACTACTATTGCCCACTACCATCTAGTTTCAACTCTTCTTTATGCTGCACCCATTTGCACAAATCTAAAAAAAATAATCTTACTAAACTAGCTAACTCCTACAACAGTATTGCTAGACTTGCCACTGGAAACTCACATAGAACTCATCACTGTCTTAACCTTCATCAGCTAGACTGGCTCGAACTAAAAAACATTCCGATACTTTCCCAACTTACCATTGTCCATAGAATTTTCTACCAAACCAACAACACACCAATACTGAACAACCGTATAGCACCCTATAGAAATCTTAATTCCTTACGCTCTTCCAACAAACTTCTAGCTCGCACCACCAAGTCTAATAACTTGGCTGGGGACTCCTTGTTCTCCAATAATGCTGTAAAACAATGGAACCTCTTGCCGTCTGACCTAACCTCACTACCCTCCCTGCCACTCTTTAAACAAAGTCTCAAGAAGCACCTTAAAACTCACTGGCTATGCCCTTGCTGTTACCCAGGCTAATTTTCTGGATTTTTCTGCTGTTATCTCTAGACTTCCTACTTTCTTCCAGTCTTTGTTGTCTACCCCTCTGAAGTAGTAGCACCCATAAGAAATCTGAACTACTTAGGTTTTGTATATATCCTTGAAAGTAGTATTCTTGCCTATCTTTATACTTCCTCCTTTTTCTACTACGACTGCTTACCCCTGGGAAGTACTAACTGACTGGAGTAAACTAGAATAACCGAGGATATGAATGTATCTTAACAATATATTGGTAATTGCCTTAGATATTCATACTGTAAAAATGATTTGTAGGTGTATTATGTTTTATGTAATTTGTTTCATACTTTTACCCATTATTCAAATTGTAATACTTTTGATTCTACATGGTAAAAGATTTTGTTGTTTATATGTGGAGCTTTTCTCCCTGGGCCTCTGCTAAAAATGGAAATATATCCAGCTAGACCAGCCCGGTCAACAAATGTAAAATAAAAAATAAATAAAAATATTTTCCAAAGCCCTGGTGAAACTTGCATCTGCATCTACACTGGCCGTGCTCATATGTTGGGTGGCAGCTACTGATACATGAACTTCAGGGGGAGGGTAGTATGCATGCCTTCTTTTGGCTCTCTTACTGACACCTCTGTGTGACACCTCTTAATCTTGAATGCTAGAAGAAGATTCTGCCACATCCTTACCTGGGGCTAGCATACTGCCCTGATCAACTATGCCCCCATCAACCTCTCAATCTCAGATGATACATTGTCATGGGTATACATCGGCACATTGAGTGTGTTCATAATTTAACAAGAGGACATGAGACACATTCTCTGTTGCCCCAGCCTGTGCCTGTTCATCCCCACCTTATAGTCAAAGGATAAAGATCCCCAAATATCAGATGGAGGGAGGTCCACATGTTAGTTCCAAAAAATACTTCACCTGTGAATACACAAAAAAATAACATTAAAAATACCCATAATGATTATGTCAAAGTATCACAACCATACATGGCAAACACTGTAATTGCAGTGACTACTAAAGATAACTTATACATATAAGCATCCCCATACCACGTACAGATGGTAATTGCCTCTCAATGCCAGATGTACATTGATGCAATATGTGAGAGAGGTAGTATGTGTATATGTGACAATTACTTGCAAAGGTGGGCATAAAACAATTAGAATGGTATACCTGGGACTAGTGGAAATCTTCTGGGGCCTGTCCACCATGGAGACAAATGGACAGAATTATCAATTTATTCTCAGCCTCTTTGAAATGAGGCATTTCAGTAACTGTGCTCTTAGCAGTTTTAGGAACCATATCCCAGCTCTGATGGAATAAAAAGAAGATATCACAACACAAGAAAATGCACTGCTTCTACACATACTTTAATAATAATAATAATAATAATAATAATAATAATAATAATAATAATCATAATAATAGACCACTATGCAGTCAATAAACTGTTTACTTGAGTGTAACACAAATATGCCTACGCCATAAAGAAAACCTGCACCCTAAAAGTATAAGCAACAGTCTAAACAGCAATGCGAGCTCTCTACAATAAAACATAATATAGTTGCGAACATAAAGAAATACAATCAGCACCATAATGTCTTAATGCCTTTCACTGTCCCTCCAACAAAAACAGAAGACAAAAAATAACAGATGCAGGAATATCCAGCTAACAAGTAGCCAACATCATAAGCATAGAAATAATATGTGGAATGCAACAAAACCTATAATGCACAGTGAAACATTTGTATACACTTATTTATTTGCCTACCATTGCAGTGGCACATTCCAGATGTATCCATGTCCATAAAATAAACATATGTCTGTCTATAACACTACTATGAATATTTGTACATATGAGTATGTGTGCTACCCTGACCCCCATCAATTACATCTGAGATGACCTGAACAAATTATAATGATGCAATGCAGGCAGGAATAAAGCAAATGCATATCAACATAGAGTGATGGAAGATCCATACCAAATGTTGCGCTTATAAGGTATTAGAAATATAAACCACATTCAACAATTCAAAACTGCTGTCAAAAACTTTCTAACCAGCACCTGGACCTGCCACTGTAAATGCCCTCCATGAACTTACTAGTCACAACTTTTCACCACTTCTAACTATCCCATCTGATCCCATTACATAACCTCTCATCTCTCTCTCTTTTCTCTGCTCACTCTCCCCCTGTCATCCTAATGACCTAATCCCCAGCCCTTCTGGAATTTTTGTTTTTATGCTTTCTTTTTCTCCCTTAACTATGAAATCTTAATCCACTCATACTTCTATTTATTTTATAGAAGACTCTTTAAATGGTACCATTTTCATTAAATGCTCTCATTAGACTCCATACACTAACTGTATAAATGAATTCACATTACAACGTTTCTTTTGCTGTGTATAATGAAAGTACCCTGTAAATAGTTAAGTCTAACTGCTTTTGATTGCCTAATCAAACTACTTTAATTATTGTACCATTTTATATTTTAAACTTAATGTTTACTGTATCATTGAGGAGCTTTTCTCTCCGGGCCTCCGCTGGAAAAGGGCAACAGCTCAGTCGAACTAACCTGGTCAACAAATGTCAAATAAATAAATAAACAAATCACTCAGGACATGTCACATATGCTAATTAGCTCTCATTTGATTACATTTTCTGAATCACCCAGTTTGCAAGATAAATAATGGAAGTAAATATAGTGTTGGTTTCTACATGATGATGTAGACATGCTTGTGCAGTACAGGGTCATAGATTATGACTGGCAAGCTAATGCCTTCCAAGTATTCCTTATTAGCCGTACTGGTGAGTCAATGACATGTTAAGGCCATACCTTTCATTTCTCCCTGATTTTCAGGGATGCCCCTGATTTCAACTCAAATGTTAGCTCTGTCCTTCTTATTCCCTCCTAAAACTGATGACATTTGGTGGTGAATTACACTTAAACAATTACAATAATTAGAGTTATGGCCTTCTTTTACTTCAGAAAAAGTACATTAATTCACATTATCTTATTCTGTCAATGTCTCAAATTAATAGTCCTGCCATTTGAAAAGTGTTCATAATTGCCCCTGATTATTTCTGGATTTGTTCCTGATTCTGTTGAGATTTCTCCCTTATTGTTTGATATAGTTATGGCTCCAATCTAATCAAAGTGACACTTTGAAAGGGTGTGTCAGACAAGTAATTCTTACAAATACATTTAAGCTGATGTCAGTGGGAAACGCAAATGAACTTTGATCCACATAGTGACCATGTCATCTTGCATTTGTGAGTTGACTGTGCACATATCTCAGACATGAGGTGAAGATACATAACAATGTGAATGATATTTGCAACAACTTGAATACCGATTAAACTTTAAGCATGTATTAAAAACAATGGAGTTATATTTATACCAGGCTTTAAGACACTCCATGTAAAAGGGTAATACTATTAATGCCCTGAAGAAAATGTTACTACTCTCTCCTTCTTTTTCATCCTCATATCTGTTCTACACCTCCAGTATCAAAATTCTACTGTGCAATGAAAAATAACAAAAGTGTGATAGCCGAAGTGTAATTCAACATCATTGTCATTGCAGAAGTACACTACATTATTTTCTGTTTCCTGTTGAACTGTTTATTTCACAGAGCACATTAATTATGTTAATATTTCATCTCAACGTCGTTGATGCAGTGTTCATATTCTCTGAAGGTGTTACCTCAAATTGTGACAATCTGTGCACATTTTAATTGCTGAACCCCAAAACTTGACAATTCTAGGTAAAGTTTTTATCCATATCATCTTCATATGCTAGGCAACTTTTGACATTGTTCATCTGTGCTGGTCATCACTGCCCTTGTGGAATGATAGCTTCTATCCTATTGCAAAAACTGAAAAAAAATACTACACATGTGTAAAGTCTTAGCCGTCAGTCATACAAATGAGAATGCTGTCAGTCGGTGTCACTTGGCATATTGGACAGTTGTAAAGACAGAACAAATTTCTCTTTGTAATTACCTTAATGGCTCCACATGTTTTTGTTACTTGTACTCAATTACAGTGCAATAAGTGCGTGGTTTACATCCAGGATAAGGGATAGTATAGCCCTATTCTATATGGTGGCATCATACATTTGATAGTTTTAATTTTACATTATAATGGAGTCTACTGCTAAGTATATGCTTCCATGAAAATGTGATTATTGTTTTTCATTAATAGCTTACATGATTCACTGCAAACATGTTATGGCTATGTATCCAACTGCTGCATCATGTGCTTCCTTTCTGATTGTTATTTTCAGTGCTGTTTCACACTGCTGACTTGGCCCTGACTGCTCCACTCGGGCTCACTTCCCTCCTCTCCCCTACCTACATTCCCACCCACCACCATTACAGTCTCCATTACACCATCCACTCCCTCCCCTTCCTTCCCTAACATCCACTGACAAATTACTTCCTGTCATACTCCAAATACATCACTTCCTTCCCCTACTATTAAACCCTATCTATAGCCCTACACCCTCCATCAAAAATGAAACACCTTATCATTCCCACCTCACTCCTACTTCTTCTGTCTGCTCTAACCTCTTATCACTCACACCTTCCTTATTCTCTTTTATTCCCTCCTACACCTTTGACACTCATTCTACGCCTTCCTACTTTCATATCTCCCCAGCCCTTTTCAACCTCTCCACCTCTTTTCTTCACAAACTGTCTATTTTGCAAATTCACCCTCCTACCTACAAATCTAAACCCAAGTTACACAAACTACATCTACGTACTACTGTACTCCCTCTTCCCACTAATAACTTACTCATATCTGGGGATGTCCACCACAACCCTGGCCCCTCCCCCTCTCCCATCAATCAAACACCCCCCTTATCTTCTACCTTCCTTCCTTCCCCAAACACCTATCACCACACCCAGCCTCTTACACTAAAGTCATCCATATCCAAGCACCTGGCAATATACTCTCTAAATATTCAAAGCCTAACCAACAAATCACTAATTTCCATGCCTGGATAATGCATACAAACCCTCACATCCTTTCCTTATCTGAAACCTGGCTTAAGCCACATATCACCAACAATAAAATTCTCCCACCAGGCTATAATATCTATTGCTCTGATAGATTCCCAAAAAAATGGTGTGGTGTAGCCATCCTCCACTCCAATAGCCTCAGTCTCTCATCTTTCCCCAGACCCATCCCTGACTTTCACCCAGCTGAACTCATAATCATTAATTTCCACCTTAACCCTCATAAAAATTAGCTGCTGCCACCATCTATATCACTCCTGGAAACAATTCATCCACTTTAGAGAAGAATATCTTATCCTGGTTTTCCAACAATATTCCCTATGAAACCCTCATCTTAGGTGATGTTAACCTAGATTGGTCTGAACTTAAAACTGACTCTCCACAAATCAGCATCAACCTGCATGGTTTCCATCAGCTGATATCTTCACCCACCCGCCTCCATAAAAACTCATCTTCCAGCTCCATAATTGACTAGATACTCACCAACTCCCCTCACCACTACCAGAACCCCACTACCCTACCAGACCAACTTAGCGACCACCTCCCCACCTTGGTCCTTAGATACACCATCCAACCCCCCAAATCCCACCTTTATAGAGATTGCCAAAAACTCTCTAATTTTAATGAAGTCCAATTCAACTTTATTCTATCCACCATTGACCAATTCATCCTTAAACAAATCCCTCTCAATTATGTAGTCACTAGGTTCAATAGCATCTTCCTGAATACCCTGAACTCCCTTGCTCCCTCTCGGAGGGTTAGAATAAAAGCAAATTATGGTCCCAGGCTGTCAAAAGAAACTAAGTCCCTTATGCTAAAAAGAGATAGAGCTTGGAAAGCCTGGATCAAAACAAAGGAATTACCTCTGTTACATAATTATACACACCAAGCCTGGATCAAACAAAGGAATTACCTCTGCTGTAAATGATGTCAGTTAAAACGCAAACACATCACACACATGGACAACAAGGGTCTTGTAAAGTGAATTTCTCATTTTTGTGGTTATTCTTTGCATGAAAGTTGGCATGGAGCAATGTTGCTGGTCAGCAGTTGCTGTACAAAATAGTTATACTATGGCAAAAACTATAATTATGCATGCACTAATACTTTGCCATCGTCTGTGCACCTCAGCTTGGTGTTGGTGCTAGGCAATTAGTATTTAAAAATGGAAAATGCAAGGAGAAAGTATTTTATGTAAAAGTATCTGTGCTTCAACTTATTTATCAATTGAAGGAACACTATATAATGTATCAGATACAGGATTGTAATAAATTGAGCATGTCTTCATTATCTATTATCATGTCAGTCTGCAGATGTAGTGCATTAACACTCAATAAAATACCAGACATGAGAAGATAAAATATGAAGCCATGACAGACATAATGACATATGTCTGTTATAAAATATACTGTATTTTTCCTTATGCACATAAAGATGTATACTATGTTATGTATGTATGTATTTATATTCCTAGTCATGCAAACATTTCTAATCCTTACCCTACATATGTCAACTGTCAGTTTCTCTGTGAAATTACTAGCTGATGCACAGTTTTCAGTAACCCATGTCCTATTTTGCCATTCTTTTTATGTTGATATGCTATATATAATCACTCATAAAATAATATTTATGTCACAGCTATACATCCTGTAATACTGTTACAACATACATAATACAATATAGAGTAACACTAATATCATTCCAAGTTAGTACATATTTGTTTATGAGAATGTTATAAACTGTCCCCAATCTCATGCCCAGAAGTAGAAAAATGTATATTGAATTATAACTGAAATCACCAGTAATCAGCATAAACTGTAGTCACTGTGGAGCATACAGACATTGATCAACACACATGGACAGGTGTTATTACCATGTTTCTCACCTAAATTGAACAGTGAATGAATAATGAATGCAGTAATTATAGGTCATTTCCCTGCCATCTCTTTTGCAAATGCAACTCCCTGTGGTGGTTGTCATAGTGTACAGGCTGGACCTTCATGATCTGATTTGTGCAAAAAGTCCTTGCCATTTTTCCTTAGATCTTTGAAGGAAAGACATGGCAGGTGATTCTGAGTGTAGTGCTCAGATTAGGACACAGAGGTGTGGGAGAAGGAGTCAAGGACATTTGTACACCTCCATGTAAACATTACAGTCAGAGTTTACTGCAGGGGGCTATACTGGATCTCAGTACAAGACAGAGGCTTGGAATAGCTTGGCCAAGGCTGTCATCCATGCTACTGGCATCCCATGCAGAGGTAATGAGATTAAAGTGACAACAAACAGTGAAAAGCTGACCTTCTTTGCAGATGGAAGGAATATTAAAAGACCACCTCACCATTTCATGACTGTAAGTATATCCCCCTTATACCATGCAGTACACTACCGTAACAAGACAATGCACAATTCTTGTTTAATATTTTTTCTTATCTGTAGCTCCTGCAGAGATAAAAGGAAACTGAAAGATGCATCAAGAGAGATTGTAACACTTTGGAGAGGAGCAGGGTAAGTATGGCTTCAGGTATTCCTGACTGCCTTGTCAGACTGGCACTGATTCTACCAGTAAGTTATCAAATGCGTGGACATCAGACCACAAGTGGTTGTCAGGCAACTACATGAGCATCCATGTTCTACATTTTCAAGCTTGACCTACCTGTATGATTAGCTTTTATATATTAAAATGTCAGATCTTACTTAAAGACTGAATGATATGGGTTCAGTCCTGGACAACAGAAAATATGTGTGATACAGATTTTACATTTTGATATTGACTGGCTCTAGTTATACCTTATAAAAACATAAGATCAGGCCACATAGGATCATAGGGTCATAGGAGGTTACTAGGCTAAATGTCCCTGGGGCCCTTAAAAGCCTAGCCAAGAGTTTATCCCCAAAAAAGAAACCTCAGTCAGCATCCGCTGTCCCTGTCAGTGAGGAACAAAGGTGGAACCCCTGAAACAAATTTGTGGTTTCCCATCTACTCATTAAGGTTGTGCTTAAAAAAAGTTAACAAGGTACTCTGTTTGACATGTATGGGAAGTCTATTCCAGAGATGGCACAGCCTCTGGGAGACAAACCTGTCTCTCCAGCAGGTTTTGTTGATGTCGCATAGTAGATTTAGGCCTTTTGAGCAGGTAATGCACAAGGATTTAGACTTATGGATATGGAGCATCTCTAGTAGGGCATGGTCTGGTATTGCCTTGTAGGCGAGACACAGATCACCTCTGAGCAGTCTGTAGGATACCGAGTAGCGTGATAGTGATTTGAGCCTGAATGCCTAGGACAGGTATTGGAAGCCATGGATTCACTTTGTGAGGTATTTCCATGGCCTTCCCAGTTGGTGCAGGTGTTTGGAGAGGTACATACAAAGCCGGGCATTAAACTCAATTATAGGCCTAATGAGGGAGGATTACAGTGCAGTAATAACCTCTTTTTTTCTGGATGCAATCCCTTTACTTATGAAATGAATCAAGTAAAAGGCTTTTCTGACCACTGCCACTACGTGATGGTTGAATGTGAGATTGTTGTCAACCTGAGTACCCAAGTCTCTCACCACAAATTGTGTGCTAAGGGGATTGCCATTGATGTGGTAGTCAGTAGGGGCAGTGTTTTTGTTGCATGTTATAATAATACCTTTTTTGCATTTAACTTAAGGCCATAACTTTGGCACCAGTCATTTGTTGCTGTGAGACCCTCTTGCAGTATGGTAACATCATTTGGGGAGTCAGTGACAGCACCCAACTTTCAGTCATCCGCAAACTTGGTCAGCTACAGGCCCTTTGTCTTTGCCTGGACCTCTGAAAAGTAGGGGTCCCAGGACAGATCCCTGGTGAACACCACTAGTGACAGGTCTGCTATCAGAGGTGGTGGCACCTATTTTGGCCTTGTGGGTCCTATTGGTGAGCCAGTTGGCCTCCCACCTGATGAGATAGGGATTTACACCAAGTTTGGTTAGCTTTTTGATGATGCACTAGTGGGGGATTGTGTCAAAGGCCTTGCCCTAGTCAAGGTAAGCTGCACGTATTGACTTTCCCTCATCCAGGGCCTTGGTGACAGTCTCAAAGAAGTCAACCAGGTTCAACAGGCAATATCTGCCCCTGACAAATCCAAATTGGGTGGGGTCAAGTGCTTGGAGATTGCCTATGTCCTTGTTTATGACATTAATAATAATACACTTCATGGCTTTACAAATCAGACTTGTCAAGCTAATGGGGTGATAGTTTCCCAGGTCAGTAGTGGCACCACCACCTTTGTACAAGGGGATGACAATGGCAGTTCTCCACTCTGCTGGAATGAAGCCTGTAATTAGGCTGTGGTTGAATAGGGTGCTCAATGGCGAAGCTAGTTCTTGCTGGAGATGGTGCAGAATACAGCTTGGTATACTATTAGATCCCATGGAAGTTGTTTTCTTTGTCTTGGATAGGGCCTTTAACACTTGATCTATGGAGATGTGAGGTGCAGGACAAGTATCAGGGATGTCGAATGGGCCTTTGGGAGATAAGGGGTGAACTTTGCGCTGAACCTATCATTAACTGTTTATCCATAAACCAACTGTAAAATTATAACTGTTTCTGTAAAATATTTGTTAACATAGGGTCAAGAATATCATATTATTTCTGTAAGAATAATTTAGGGTCTCACACTTTTATATCTGGGTTTAAACAATTGTAACAAAGTATGTGGAATTTGTAATGCTATGATATTAACATTAAAGAAATATTTATAATATATTTTTGTTAGATATATCTGTCACACTTTTTCTTGCTGTCCTGTTTTAATATGTTGTTATTTCTATATCTCATTAGACTGCACCATTCATTACTGCTTCACTTCAACCACCAGCACAGAGAGGTAGACTTGACAAAATAACACAGACTGCCATCCCTCCACAGATGGCTGCTGTGTCACACCACTAGCAGCAGAGACACCCGACACTTCTTGGTCAAAAACTGTCAGCATTGCCTCCACAACTCATGCATTACATAGACCACCTTTGCCTGGTAGATTTGCCCTAGGGCTGGTGAAGTGATAACTTGGGAAGTAGCACTAATAGAGTGACAGTGGAGGTGGTGATTATGTGACCTGACTGGAGCTGGCAGGGCTGATTATAGAGATCATGGAGAAGCCTCTGTGCTCTCTTCAGTCACATGGAGAGCATCTCACAGCAGATTGCAAAATTGCTGCTCTATCCGTCACTATTTAGATGTCTGCGAGAAGAGACAGTAGTGACAGTTCTGACAGTGAGGGCTACATTCTAAATGTGTTCATGCTGGATATTGATGTACATCTGAAAACCCATACCTAAACCTTTCATGGTGTTTCCCTCCCTCTTGTGCCCATCACCATTTCTCTCTGTCATGTATGTCCTGTATGTCTGGTCCTGCCACCTAACCTACCCTACATACCTACCCCTGTTATTCCTAAATACATTCCCAGCATTCTTCCCTTTTAGTTTAAAATTTAGTTTAAAAAACAAAAAAGGATACCTGTTCAGAAAAAAAAAATCTTCCACATACATAACTTTCCACTTGTACTATGTGTGGTTATTACACACCTCTCAAATTTTAAATGTAAGGAATCTCACCAAAGCCAAAATTATTGGAGAGATGAAGGCCCAATATCTGGAACATTTTTTTAAGTATTACTGTTATAAACTTAGAAAGTTGCTAGAATAGTATGTTATTTGTTTGCATGCATTCCCTGAATGATATAAAGTCTGAAACTCGAATGTATTTTATTATTTAGATACTTTAATCCTCATCAAATTTCTGGAAAATGACACATTTTTTGAGGAAAAGAGCAAAAATATGAGGCAAAAATCTTGGCATTCTGTGAATATCTGGACAGTTGAAAGATATGGTTGTACACCTAATTTGGTCAACTTGGTTTCACAAAATTATTAAGTTGCTGTCAAACATCATGTAAGATGTGAGCATCAAATTTTACAAAATTACATATATACATATATATAATCTTACATTTAGATAGATATGATCATATCCCACCCCCATCCTGCTCATTCCTGAATTATTCACCTAGTTCCTGCCCTCTGCTTTCTCACCATTTTCATCTCTGTCTCATCATCCCTATCTGGTCAACAATAGATGCACATACCACACACAGTACCATAAATGGCTTATAAACAGAAATCTCTTTTTCTATATTCTGCATTTGCATGATATTTGGCTTTGGGCAGCAAACCCTACTGCTAGTTCTCATCCTATTGCAAAAACTCAAAAAATAATTTGGCAATCTGGCATATAACTAAGCTTGGGATCATTGTGTTTTGCTAAGTGATTCTAACTAAATGAATGTAATGTCAACATCCTGTGTTATTTGTATAAAATTTATTATTTCAATGAATTCATGCTATGAGGAGTCCATTCCACTGCACTCTGTGCAGTTCTGTATGTAGCTGAGGGTGGGTTTGTCCCACATTTTCCTTCCCAGTGTGTTCCCTGAACTATTACAATAAGAAACATATTTACAGAATGATATCAATGAGTGCAGTATTAATACCAGTTGCAAGCATACCTTGTTATTATCCCTACATTTTCTCTGCTGCAGTCATAAAAACAAGACTTAATAGGAACAATGCAATATGGAGTGAACATCATCTGTGACAACATTGCTGTGGAACTTGTCATTTAGTCCATCATGGCTGCCATTCCAGCAAAATACTTACCGCAACTCTTGCATACATACAATATATATCATTCAGTACCATGACAATTCATGCAAAGTAATACACATCACTTCACAGACATGGATGTAAGACTTTTGAATACAACAATAAATTACTCTTCCTACTTTCACTGTTGGTTGATATTTGCCATGGAGCCAAACCACTAATGAAAATTGTGTAACAATAACTGATACCTCATGTTCTGTGGCCTAAACTGATCAATAGTTGTCTTTGGCCCCATTCATATACTGCTCCTTGCACTAATATGCCTAACTCTGCTGTGCAACACAATGTAGTAGTGGAAAGTAATATTTTTATTAATGTGAGGAGGCAGTAAGCATTATATCTATAATGGGCTCAATGCTCTCCTGATGTGATAATGGACTTATAGATTATCTTGCAGAGCCTGAGTCACATTGCTGGTACCTAGTTTACAAAGCACATTCTTCCACATATGTGTCATGATCCCTTTAACTATATGCTTTCTGACGACTTTGATTTGACTTCTTCAGTGATGTCAGCAGCTAGTGCAAAGGTCTAAAGAATATTGAGTTATGTTCACAGGTGTTCAAATACAGCAATGTACACTTCATTCCAGTGTGTACAAAAGCAAATGGCAACAGACAGTGCTGGTTGTAATGTAATGTGTGAGTTTCTACTTACATTTTCACAGGTGGAGAATTTTGATCCCTCAGTTGTTGCAGGAGGGCATATACATTAAGACATGCTGCTCATATTATCCTTCTACTCTGTGCCATCTAACATTTTTATATGACTTCTTCTGTGGCATCAGTAGCTAGTACATGTCTATTGAATATGACTTAGGAAGGGGTTCAAATCTGGCAGTGTGCACTTTGTATCAGTGTGTAAAAAAGAACTTGGTGACATGCAGGAATGGCTTGCTTAACATCTGTGATATCTATAATTATACATAGTAGTAATATTTACACATGTGGGCAGCCGTTATGGTGCAGTGGTTAGCATAGCTGCCACACAGCAAGAGGTTCTCCAGTTTGATTCTTGGCTGGGGTGCCTTCTGTGTGGAGTCTGCATGTCCTCCCTGCATTCATGTGGGTTTCCTCTGGGTGCTCCAGGTTTCCTTCCACATCCCGAACACATGCTGTAGGTGGATTGGACACTCTAAATTGGTCCTAGGTGTGAGTGTGTGTATGTGTGCATGTGTGTGCCTTCTGTGGAAGAGTGGGTGCCAGACTGGCAACTCGACATAGTAAAACTCCACTGCCAATGGTTCTGCAGACAGTTGTTCTGCTGTGGCAACCCCTAACTGAGAAAAGCCAGAAGAAGAAGTCATATTTACACATGTACAGGATTTTGATATCCCAGTGTGTACTCCCTTTTAAGTGAGTCCATATGCATTCAAACACACTGTGCATATTATCCCTTCACTCTGTGTTTTCTGATAATTGTGCTATGATTTTTTTTTCTCTGGCATCAGGGACTAATGCACAGGTCTAGCAAATGTGAGGTAGGTACTTGTTCAAATCCAGTAAGGTTAACATTGTTTCAGGATATAAAGAGCAGTTAGTGATATGCAAGCATGGTTTCCTAAATAGATATGAGAAATTTTAGTGGAATTTAATGGGTGGTTGATTTTATCCACTAAGTGCTGTACTGCCTTTTAACCATGCTGGGTTTTGTTGCACAACAATTAGCACAAAGAAGAATCACTATTCAAAGTTGGTAAATAACAATTGCTTTTCTCTGTGACAAAAACTGCTAAGAACTTGCCTTTGGCCATATAGCTGTGCCGACTGCTGTGCAAATGAATTTAGAACTAATGGCAGAGGACATCAGTAGTGGTGCAGGCATGTGTAGACATTTATTATATCAACTGTCACAGCTCCCTCATTTCAGTGTAACCCTGATGTAATGTACAAATTATCTGTAAGGTATGTTTAAGCTTGTGACCATGGCTTGCTTTTGTCTGCTGCACAATGTGTATTTCACTTTCAGTCTTTCATAATGTTATCACACTCCATATAAATGTGTAGATTTCCCTACTGATGTACCATTAGCTCCGTGGCATCATTAGTTAGTACACATTCCATGCATCTGTGAATTAGGTAGGTAGTGGTTCAAATCCCATCTAGTATACATTATAGCAGTGTATAAAACAATTTTTGACAGACAATAATGATTCACTACACAGGCTGATAAGTTCTTGTTGAATATGAATTTTTCACAGGGATTGTGTTTGCTCCTCTACATTCCTTCACACACAAACTGCTGATTACCTTCTTCCATATGTGTGCTTTATGATATTCTGTGGCATCATTATGTAGTGTAGACCTCAGAGAAACTTGACTTTGGCTGGCAGAGCTCAAATCTATGCTAATCCTACCTCTAGAATACTAACAGTTGTCAATACCACTTGGTAATGATACCACATATGCATAAAAATGTGGTAATGTGGTATATCCATCTAACAGATTCTATGCCTCATTGAGATCAGACATTCCCCCAGATTCTGCATGCCTTGCAGGATTAGTGCAGGAGCTCTAGCAAGAAATATGTCTGCCGTGCGATCCAGGAACAGCCTGCAGGGGCATGCACAAGTGCTCGTGCACTAGTCCTGCATGGACTAAGCCCCTGTATGCAAATCAACCCATTTGCAGGAGAAATCCATGCAAATGAGGTGAATTTGCAATTCAGGAAGCTTGAAACCAGCCATGCAGGACTAGTGCAATCTGCAGAAATGTACTCGGTTAGTAACTGAGTACATTTCTGCAAAATCCAAAACGGAGCAATGCCAGCTCCAAATAAAGGCTGCATATCAGTCAGGAAGCATGCCAATGGCCAAGTATAAGGCCATAGGCATTGCAAACAGCTGAAAAAATTTAAAAAATCAACTTTAACTTTTTTTGCCGCTCTCGGTTGTTTAAGTGTAGGGCAGCGGCGTGCAAACGGGATCAGGGGGAAATTATAAAATAAACCTAAAATAAGCAGTCAATGGCAGGCAGAAAACAACATGGCCAGTGAGTAGAGGTTGCTAAGGGGGGAGGCTCAGCGTGAGACATGTAACTATGCATTAGCAGGCAATCCTATGCAAATGAGGGGAATGACAGTGAATCCCAGTTTCCCCAGCATGCTAGTTAGGTCCCAACAGTGTAAGAGTAGGAATAGTTTGGTGCAAGCCTAGGAGTTAGGTGACAACATAGGGGTGTGTGTCAGGCGTACTGTAACTGGATTGAAGCCCTGTAGCTCGGGTTTGCTCCTAGCTTAGCACAGCTAAGCAAGGGGGTGTGTCTAAATCTGTTTAACACTCTTTACATTGCCTACGTGGGTGTGGTTTTAAAGGAAGAAAAGAAAAAGTTAAACCAGGAAATAGCAGCGCAGCACACATTTGAGCACTGTGTATTGCGCGGCATGCCCCTGGACTTAAACAGGAAGGCAATGGGAAGGGAAAACAGCAGTAGGATGGCATAGCTGGCAGGTGAAATGTATCAGAATCAGCCAATTACACAGGCAGTAGACCAGCCCAGCCCAGAACACTACTATAAACTATGCAGACACCTTCCCCTCTGTTTTTTCCCATAATCTACACCACCGGTGTATACAAGCAGGGAACTTTTAACAAACAAAACTACAAAATGATGAGAGGGGCTGCAGCAGGCAACATAGAACAACATGTGCAAGAGGCTGAGGGTGGTGAGGATGTGAATACTGCCAAACAACCCACATTGAAGAGACGAAGAAGAGAGTACAGACCCAGGCTAACCTATCAGGGGCTACATGACCTGGAGATAGTAGAACACTATAGGGTGGACAGGGACCTCCTACAGCAAATTGTTGTGCTGTGCAGGCCACACCTGACACACCAAACTGACCGAGGGGAACTCATCCCAGTGGATACCAAGGAATGTGTAGGTCTAGGAATACTAGACACAGGTACCACCCAAAGCTCAACTGGGGATATCATGGGGATCTCACAGGCATCAGTATCTCAAGTATTCCACCAGTTCCTGGATGCCATGTCAACACATACCAGTGAGCACGTATATTTCCTCAACACCCATGAGGTGTTGGCCAGCAATATGCGTCTCTTCCACCAAATAGCAGAATACCCTGAGGTAGTGGGTGCTATAGACTGCACACACATACACATCAAAGCACCACCCGGTGATCAGGGTAGGGTCTACATCAACCACAGGGGCCTCCCCTCCATCAACTGCCAAGTCATGAGTGATGCCCAGGGCATTATAATGAATGTGTGTGCTGGGCTGCCCTGAAAGCTATCACGATTCCCACATTTGGCATCTGATGCAGCTGTACCAGAGATTTGCCAATGGGGACATCCCCTACAGTCACCTAGTGGGGGATGCTAGTTAAACACTGGAGCCATGGCTGATGACACCCATCAGAAATGCACACACACCTGAAAAAGAATACCATAATGAGGCACACACACACAGACCAGACTTATAATAAAGCGTGTGTTTGGGATTCACAAGTCAGGGTTCCGGTGTCTGGACACATCCGGTGGAATCTTGCAGTACTCACTAGCTACATGTACTCAAATTGTTATGGTATGTGTCATGCTACACAATATGATCCTGTGGAAACAGCTGCAGCAGGAACTGCATAGGCGGGGCAGGGTCACACAGCCCTCCACCAATGCCAAGGCCAGCACAGGCACAGAGTGACTCGGAGAAGGAACAAATTGAGCCTGCCCCAGTAGGCAGATGGAGGCATGCCCAGTATGCCCTGACCATAGCAAAGAGACAATGCATTGCACATGCACTGTCACAGTAGGGACCTAGGGAATGACACCTCTCTCTGACTCGCACATATAGAAAAATGGATGCCAAACATGACACTACCTGTGCTCAACCATGTATAGGGAGTGTCCCATGTGCATCCAGCATATGCAGGACTCCAGCACCATCCTCAATCCTGGAACACCCACAAGGTATTTCAATCAACCTACCAATTGCCAAATGGAATAGAATGAGTCGTTACCTGTATCTATGGTATGGATGTGAGCATGCAAGGGAATTGGGTGGCTGAATGTTATGGCAGCAGATAGTAGACACCCATAGCAGTACCATGACATCTGTAACACATACTAGAGTCACCATAGTAGCCAGTGCTACACAGGGTGACAAAACCCACTGCAAGAAATGTGCTGGGCAACATGTGTGTCCATATGACTCACGCATGCTAGTCAGGGAGGTTCACATACCCAACAACAGTCTCAACCAGCAGGACAGGTGTAAACAAACCCAAAGAGAGCCTGTGCTATGGCCTCTGAATGATGCCTATGGGTAACCTCCCCCCCGCCAGGCCTACACAGACAGACTACAGCAGGTCAGGCAGTGTGATTTTAGTTCTGATGGGTAGGAAGTCATACACTAATATGTAGGAAAACCAAGCTGTAGTACACTGATATGCCTCTAGTCAGTATGATAGATTAGAATACAGAATGAAATGGAGTACCTGACATACCAGCACAATCATAGCAAATGTGTGCCAGTGCCAGGTGTGCCCCCCCAGCTTATGTAGATATATAGAAACAGTAAGGTGTGCCCCCCAATCATGTGTAGAAATGTAGAAACAGTCAGGTGTGCCCCCCATCCTGCGTAGAAATGTAGCAACAGTCAGGTGTGCCCCCCCTATCCTTTGTAGAAATGTAGTAATAGTCAGGTGTGCCCCCTCAATCCTGTGTAGAAATGTAAAAACAGTCAGGTGTGTCCCCCTCAACCCTATGTAGAACTGTAGTAATAGTCAGATGCCCCCCACTTCCATGTAAACATGTAGAAACAGTCAGGTGTGCCCCCCAATCCTGTGTAGAAATGTTGTAACAGTCAGGTGTGCCCCCAATCCTGTGTAGAAATGTAAAAACAGTCAGGTGTGTCCCCCCTCAACCCTATGTAGAAATGTAGGAACAGTCAGGTGTGCCCCCACCTCTCCCATGTAGACATGTAGAAACAGTCAGGTGTGTCCCCCTCCCAATCCTGTATAGAAATGTAGTAACAGTCAAATGTGCCCCCCAAATCCTAGGTAGAAATGTAGTAACAGTCAAGTGTGCCCCCCAGTCCTATGTAGAAATGTAGTAACAGTCAGCTCTGCCCCCCACGCCTATGTAGACATGTGGAAACAGACAGGTCTGCCCCTTCCCCCAATCCAGTGTAGAAATGTAGTAACACTCACGTGTACCACCCCAATCCTGTGTAGAAATGTAGTAACATAAATGAGTAGGTAAATACAAGTGGAGCACAGATGGACAGAGGTGGCCAAGGTAGCAGGATAGGTTGTAGCATTTGCACAATATGCAGGTCTGTGTGTGTTAGGATGGTGTGTGTTTCATAATGTGTGAGATTGGTCAGTATGTATGCATGTTGAGGTATGACCTGATGGCCATTGCCCACTACTGCTGATAACAGGGACAAGCCCTCAAGATTGCAGTGTCAAAGACAATCCCCACCAGTATAACACATGCTGGCAGTAAGCCATTGTAAATGTATGGTGGTAATATGTGTCACCATCTGAAAGACTGACATGACATGGCTGTTGGGCTAGGTATACATGCAGTACACAGGGGAAAGTACCCCAGACATACAGTATATATTGTGTAACTGTGAAATGGTGACACCCTTGGATTTGTACATATAGGTATGCATCACAGTAACAGGACCTGTAGTAGGAGATGCCGGTGATGTCTGCCTGAACACCTGCAGATCACAAAGGAGGTAGGACTGATGTATTGGGAATCAGCTGATGTATCTGCACATGCCAGCATAACTGTAATGCCCCATGCATATCTGTGTGTGAGATGCAAGTAGTGTCCATAGCACACATGCACCCAGTCATGCAAACACCACACACAGGCACCTCTCTGGCAATATCCCTGCTGTGGGAAATGGGTACATTACAACCTCACCTGTATATGGAAATAGCGGAAGACTGCAACATGCAGTGCTGGTGTCCCATGCAGGTGTGTCCGTAGCTGTAGGTAGCACCCTGCCAGCATCCACACCACCTGATCAAGACTAATAGAAGGTATTGGCATGAACAACTATCACATCTACCCTATCGCCCCAGGGGAATATACTGTATGATGGTCTCAGACTGTAGGACTGACAGAATGCACCAGCGTGCCAGATCTGGGCTGCATCAACACGTAATTCTCCACAGATGCCTGCCATGGGCCCATGTCTCACACGTACTGCCAATGCATGTCATGTCATGGTTAACCAAATAACAACATAACACACTCCTTTTAAGCCATATGCAAGACCATGTGGACAAACCACAGTAACATCCACCATGTACCACTGCAAGACCTGTGGACCAACACTAACACACACCTGTGATGTGGTGATACCCTTAGGGAAAATATCAGAGAATGTATGCATAATGTATGGAAGATGTTAGAATAACAGAAGGGGGTGTGGGAGCATGGGTAGCATGGAATGTGTAGGGTCTGACACCAAGCTGTGTGTACACTATCCCTGGCTGCAAATACATAAATGGGTGGCTACACACCTGCCCCTACACCACAATAGGGTAAATGTTTTGAGCCATGGCCCCTGCCTCTAGCTAAAATGTGCAAATCTGTACAGCTGTGAGGCATTGCCACAGCAAGATAAGGCCATATTGCCATGTTGATGGGCAGACAAATATGGGACCCTTTGACAGCACTGTACCAAGGTGCTGAACTGGATACACAAACCCAGCACCAAGTGTCTGTAGCTCACCCTCCAGAATTCCATAACTTACCATGAATACATAGGTGTCTGCCCACAATACCAGACACAGCTGTAGTCACTCGTCCCCCAAGTCATCACTGTAAGCAAGAATGTCCACCTGACAGTACACGAGGACAGAAAACATCACTTTGTATAACAGAACATATGTCTGAATATCTCTGCTAACAGCAGTACCATGTAGCTGAAGCAGCACAGACACAATCACCTACAGTACGCACTATCACCTGCACAGTTTGTCTCCATATTGCCAAATGATAGATGGATACCCTGCAGAAACAGTATGCTACCTGTAGGTGTACAACACAAAGGTCTGCACTGCAGTACAAACTACCTGGAATCGATCCACACATTCAGTACAGAAGGACATACTGGGCATGCTCACACACTTAGAGAAAAGAAGTCAATGTCAGCCAACAACATACCAAAATGTCATATTGGGCATGCTCACACATAAACAAATGAAGGCCATGTCTGCAAACAACAGTGGACCAGACATATCTGGCATTTGCAGATGTTAGTGCAGACACTCCTCAGGTATGCAGCACTTATGCTTTACACACACATTGGATAGGAATACAGGCATATATCCAAGGACAACACACTATAATAAGCCAAAAGTAGATGTACACAGATGTATGGAAGAGAGTGACTGTCAAAAGGGGCCATCCATTATGAGGCCTGTTCTACCCAGCACACAGCCAAATGGCAAAAACTACATGAGGTTCAGATGTCACTCACTGTAGACCTTAGCCACTAGTATCAGTCAGCATGACGTACTATGTGGTGCAAGTGTTAGCTGTGCAACATGACTGTACAAGGAAGTAGTCATCTAGCAGCTGTATACATGTACCTGTGGAATATAACCCTGCATGTGACCACATGTGATGTGTCAACCTCTAGATGAATGGATTATGGCCCATGCACACACACACTGCACTCCCCATAGCCATACTATGACAAGCCTGCTGAGGTCATCCACTTTGAAATACACCCTTGTGAAAGATGTAGGCCAGTAATCTCTGTGGTGCTTCCTGTAACTGTATACTGATGTTGTGTGATAAACTAGCTATGTAGGAGTTCTAATCCCAGACAATG
Organism: Protopterus annectens; assembly: GCF_019279795.1. Classification (NCBI taxonomy): domain Eukaryota; kingdom Metazoa; phylum Chordata; order Ceratodontiformes; family Protopteridae; genus Protopterus; species Protopterus annectens. The sequence continues at coordinate 1,459,093,443 of NC_056737.1, forward strand.
CAACCGTGTGTGTGTGTGTGTGTGTGTGTGTGTGTGTGTGTGTGTGTGTGTGTGTGTGCGTGTGTGTGTGTGTGTGTGTTTGTGTGTGTGTCTGTGTGCGTGTGTGTCTGTGTGTGTGTGTGTGTGTGTGTGTGTGTGTCTGTGTAGAAAGCAATGCATTTTAGGCTAGTCACACTCACTATAATTTAAGTGGTCTACTTTGTCAAGGCTGCTGATGTCATACACTGTGAAATACACTTTTTGAAAAGCTCTAGCCCAGTAATATCTGTGGCTTGTCCTATACCTGCGTACTGCTGTAGTATAATAAACTAGTTAGGTAGGAGTTCTAATCCCAGACATGGAACATGTTTGTGTGTCACTGTCTGTGTAGAGATCAATGCTTTTTAGGCTAGTCACAATCACTACAATTCAAATGCCCTACATTGTCAAGGCTGCTGATGTCATACACTGTGAAATAAACCTTCTGGAAAGCTCTAGCTCAGTAATCTCTGTGGTGCATCCTATATCTGCACTGCTGTAGTGTAATAAACTACTTAGGTAGGAGTTCCAATCCCAGATGGCAACTGTGTATGTGTCTCTGTGTAGAGAGCAATGTTTTTAAGGCTAGTCACACTCACTACAATTTAATTGCCCTACTTTGTCAAGGCTGCTAATGTCATACAGTATGAAATACACCTTTCGAAAGGTGTAGTCCAGTTATCTCCATGGCAGGTCCTATAACTATGTACTGCTGTAGTTTGATTAACTAGTTAGGTAGGAGTTCTAATCCCAGAAATGGCAAGTGTGTGTGTTTCAATGTCAGTGTAGGGAGCAATGCATTTTAGCCTAGCCACGCTCACTACAATTCAAATGCACTACTTTGGCAATCCTGCTGATGTCATTCATTGTGAAATACACCTTTAGGGAAGGAGTACTCCAGTAAGTGCTGTGGTGTGTTCTATAACAGCTACATGATGTAGTGTGATATAAACTCTGGTAGTGATTCTATTCCCACACATGTTGGTTATGGATGTTTTGGGTGTGTTTTAATGTCTGTGTAGAGAGCAATGCATTTTAGCCTAGCCACACTCATTACAATTCAAATATCCTACTTTGGCAATCCTGCTGATATCATTCATTGGTGTGATATAGAACTCTGGTAGTGGTTCTGTATCCAAAGCAATACATTTTAGCCTAACCACACTCACTACAATTCAAATACCCTACTTTGGCAATCCTGCTGATGTTATCCAATGTGAAATACACCTTTGTGGAAGGAGTACTCCACTAATCTCTGTGGCATGGCCTATAACTGTGTAGTGCTGTAGTGTAATAAACTAGTTAGGTAGGAATTTTAATTCCATACATGACAGGTGTGTGTGTGTGTGTGTGTGTGTGTCTGTATTTGTAACTCATATCCTGTGTGGAGGTGGGTGTGAGTGTGTAACAACTGGGCTCAATGTGGAGTGAGTTTTGCAAATTCATACCCATGCATGTGACATCAAGGCCAGACAAAGTTAGCAACCATAGTATTACCCAGTGAACACTCTCAACCCATGTCTCATACACACACACTTGCCTAGGCAACAACCGCTATGTTGGTAGTACCCTGCATATTGCCCCACTGATAGCAACTATGGTGTTATTGCAGTGTACTACAGAGGGCATGGCACCCTGTCCATCTGTCCAACATGTACGTACATGCAAACAGTGCACCTTCCCCATGTTCCCCACAGGACACCTGCAACAACTGCAGTGCCATCAGATGTGACCCACAAAGGACATACCATTTCTGAAAACATGCCCTGTATGGACAGATGCCACTGACAACAGGGAATGAAAGTATCATGCTATCAATGTAGGTGCAGGGTAAACCTGCTGCCCATTACAAGTTCCCACCACATGAGGCCAGGACTGGCACATCTGATGATAATCTGTGTGCACAACATGAGCCAGACAGCCCAGGTACAGTTCCACATGTCACTGTACATGCATGTGGGAGGTGTACAGATCCCAGACACCATCCATGTCATGGACTAAGGAACACATACTTGGTAAGCAATGCACACCATTCGCCACACACAATAGTCATCCAGGTGACTGGATGGGGAATACAATACCCACCTGTGTGGGCAAATCCAGAAACTACACCACTGAGCCACAATGTAGACCATTGTCATGTGGGCTGATGCCAATGTATACCCATCACTTAACCTTATAAAGCTGTCTGGCACAGTCGACCACTACACACCCATGAAGAAATGCACCCATGCATGGCATTACTGGCACCCAGTGTATGTGTGTGTTGTGTTATCCCATTCACACTCACTACAGCCCCCACTGGCATACTGAAGCATGGTGTCCAATGTCAGACACCTCACCATACTCTTTGCACATATAACCTCTGTATGACCTCTGTGGTGCATGTGATACCTGCACAGCAATGTGGTGTAGCAATCCCACTAGTGATGAGTTGTATTCCTGGCCATGCCATGTGTGTCAATGTATGTGCTTCCCTGTAAGAGTGTGGCTGTGTTGATACTGGCACCTGTTCATGCAGACAGGCACGTGTACTACACCTACCATATAGCTACCATATCCCTGTTGACGATGCCACTCACCATCACATATATGTGTTGAGGGCTCCTCAACATGTAACCTATGTGGCACATCCAATAACTGCACAGAAATGTGATAGCACTACATAGTCATCGGGGGTTGATACACTGTGCTGGTAGGTGTGTGTGGTTATGCAGTTTCACACAGGTATCTGTTACTCTATGCTGTGACATGCCTGTAGAGCCTGCTATATATGCAGGTACATGTATATTCCCCCATAGGAAATGTAGGCCAGTGTTGAGCCAGTCTGCCTGTAGCCTGCACAGTGCTTTGTTGCAGGCCTAGCAGCTTATTGTACTTACCCAGTGAGATGGCATGTCCAGATACTTGTCAGATGTACTGCTGCCGGGCCACCATAACAGTCATGTATGTCAAACAAAGCAGTGGGATGCTGTACAAATGTAAGTCAATAACTAGTGGGTAGTATGTGGCCATGGCACTTCTGTACTATCTGTTATTATTTGTCAGGACAGACAGGGGTGTGCAAATGCATAACCTATGGGGCAAATGTATACCAGTAGTTACGTGTTATACCCATCTACTTGGCTGTTTTTTTGTTTGTATCTGCTTTATTTTCTGAAAAAAAAAAAAATATATTTGTTTTCCCACCTTTCTAAGCTAGTTTAGTCCAGTTTTCAGGTTAGTGCTGAATTCAGGGCTGTGTTACAAGTTTCTGTGTTTGCCCATACCTTACTTGGATAGAAGGACGTTTCTCTGTTCACTGTGAGAGAGGGAGCTTTGAGCAGCCTATCTGTCTCTGGAAGAGTGGTTTCAGTCCAGGAATTAGTAGTTTATTGGCCATTTTGGGCTAATTTCTATATCTTTCATTTCCCTGCTATAAAACCCACATTTGCAAGGTTTTTGTGCTAGTATACAGCTCAACAATCACCTGCCTGGTGCCCTGCAGTGTTCTACAGCAGCAGAGAGAATAAAGAGAGACTTTGGAGTGATTAAGTATCATTTTTCTGCATTTTCTTGCTGCCTTTAGCTAATTCTGCCTAAAACACAGATTTTCTAGAGTGTCTGTGATTTAAAAAGCTTATTTCAGCTACATATTGTAATTATTTTACTGCCTGCACTTTAACCATTTTTGTGTTTAAATTACCTGTTTAACTGTTGTAGGCTACACACTCAAGTGTGATAGCCATTTCTGTGCATTTAAAGTGTTTTTTATTGTATCTGATTTATTTTCTGAAAAAAAAAACAAATATATATATATATATATATATATATATATATATATATATATATATATATATATACTTGTTTTCCCGCCTTTCTAAGCTAGTTTAGTCCAGTTTTCAGGTTAGTGCTGAATTCAGGGCTATGTTACAAGTTTCTGTGTTTGCCCATACCTTACTTGGATAGAAGGAAGTTTCTCTGTTCACTGTGAGAGAGGGAGCTTTGAGCAGCCTATCTGTCCCTGGAGGAGTGGTTTCAGCCCAGAAATTAGTAGTTTATTGGCCATTTTGAGCTAATTTCTATCTCTTTCATTTCGCTGCTATAAAACCCGCATTTCCAAGATTTTTGTGCTAGTATACAGCTCAGCAAGCTCCTGGCTGGTGCCGTGCAGAGTTCTACAGCAGCAGAGAGACAAAAGAGAGACTTTGGAGTGATTAAGTATCATTTTTCTGCATTTTCTTGCTGCCTTTAGCTAATTCCGCCTAAAACACCAATTTACCAGAGTTTCTGTGATTTAAAAAGCTTGTTTCAGCTACATATTGTACTTATTTTACTGCCTGCACTTTAACAAAGTCATTTTTGTGTTTAAATTACCTGTTTAACTGTTGTAGGCTACACACTCAAGTGTGATAGCCATTTCTGTGCATTTAAAGTGGTTTTTGATTGTATCTGCTTTATTATCTGAAAAAAAAACAAAAAAAAAACTTGTTTCCCCACCTTTCTAAGCTAGTTTAGTCCAGTTTTCAGGTTAGTGCTGAATTCAGGGCTGTGTTACAAGTTTCTGTGTTTGCCCATACCTTACTTGGATAGAAGGAAGTTTCTATGTTCACTGTGAGAGAGGGAGCTTTGAGCAGCCTATCTGTCCCTGGAGGAGTGGTTTCAGCCCAGAAATTAGTAGTTTATTGGCCATTTTGGGCTAATTTCTATCTCTTTCATTTCCCTGCTATAAAACCCACATTTGCAAGGTTTGTGTGCTAGTATACAGCTCAGCAAGCTCCTGCCTGCTGCCCTGCAGAGTTCTCCAGCAGCTGAGAGACAAAAGAGAGACTTTGGAGTGATTATCATTTTCTGCATTTTCTTGCTGCCTTTAGCTAATTCTGCCTAAAACGCCAATTTTCTAGAGTTTCTGTGATTTAAAAAGCTTGTTTCAGCTGCATATTGTACTTATTTTACTGCTTGCACTTTAACAAAGTTGTTTTTGTGTTTAAATTACCTGTTTAACTGTTGTAGGCTACACACTCAAGTGTGATAGCCATTTCTGTGCATTTAAAGTATTTTTTGATTGTATCTGCTTTATTTTCTGAAAAAAACAAAAAAAAAACAAAAAATATACTTGTTTTCCTGCCTTTCTAAGTTAGTTTAGTCCAGTTTTCAGGTTAGTGCTGAATTCAGGGCTGTGTTTCAAGTTTCTGTGTTTGCCCATACCTTACTTGGATAGAAGGAAGATTCTCTGTTCACTGTGAGAGAGGGAGCTTTGAGCAGCCTATTTCTCCCTGGAGGAGTGGTTTCAGCAGAGAAATTAGTAGACAAAAGAGAGACTTTGGAGTGATTAAGTATCATTTTTCTGCATTTTCTTGCTGCCTTTAGCTAATTCCACCTAAAACCCAAATTTACTAGAGTTTCTGTGATTTAAAAAGCTTGTTTCAGCAACATAGTGTACTTATTTTACTGCCTGCACTTTAACAAAGTTGTTATTGTGTTTAAATTACCTGTTTAATTGTTGTAGGCTACACATTCAAGTGTGATAGCCATTTCTGTGCATTTAAAGTGTTTTTCTGATTGTATCAGCTTTATTTTCTGAAAAAAAAACCAAAGAGAAAGTTTATCTTTCATTTCCCTGCTATGAAACCCCCATTTGCGCAGTTTTGCATGCCGGGCAGCGCCAGTTAGCTAGGGTATAACTATTCCTGGCTCCACAAAGTCTACTCTTCAATTTTTTCCTTGGAACTAGACAAACTTTCAACTTAAGCACTCAAATCATTCACTTCTTATCCCGGCACTTGCCCAAAACTCATAGCAAGCACTAATAAACCTTAGCACTAGACCCCCCCTATACTGTAGAGAAGGACAAGGCTCTCTATTCGACTTTACTAGACAATCAGTAAAGCAGTTCACTTTACCTATCCAGGCATGTCCAAAGGGTAGTTTCAGGTGTACTCTTCAGTCCAACTGGTGAATCTGGACATTTTGAGGCAATGTTACAATTGTCTCATGTACACAGACAACCCTCTCCTCCTTCCACCAAACACTAATACATGCGAGAGATGCAATTATATAGCCAAACTGGAGGCTAAGCTCTCTCAACCCAAGACTGGACCAGGCAGTCAAGAGGAGAAGGGAATTACTTGCATCACACCTCCAGTCTCACATAGTCCTATGAATCCAGCACTGGCAAAAAACACACATAAATACACAAAAACATACATGGAGGCTCTAAATAAAAATCTGCAAAAGCAACAGAGACCTCCAAAGCAGACATCCAAGCAACATCCACCCCCAACACAAACCATGAAACACATACTTCACAAAACCAGTGTGCCACACAATCACAGCCCTTAAGGCAAAATAACATACCCAACACACTAGTAATAGGTGACTCTATAGTCAGGCACACTGACATCCCACTCACTAGGCTGAACAAGGACAATGTTATTGTTAGTTGCCTGTCAGGTGCCAGGATCCACCACATAACACAAGCACTCAGGTCACTCCAGAACAAGTACACATATGACTCTGTCATTGCCCACGTTGGTGTGAATGACTTGAGCCATACCTCCCTGGACTACATGAAAAGAGACATGGAGGAGCTCTCTGATCACATAGCCCAGGCTGGTATGACCCTGACCCTGAATAGCATCCTGCCCTCACCAAGAATGATACCACAGTACAGAGAAAAAATTATAAATTTCAATAAATGGCTAAGCTTCTGGTGTCATTCAAAGGGGATCCAGTGTCTGTCAGCCTGGGATGACATGCTCGACAAGCCATGCGCTTTTGCTAGAGACGGCTTGCACCTGTCACCCTTAGGCTTTTGAATACTTGCCAAGGCTCTTGCCACCCCCATAGTGCCTTTTTTTAGGCAAGGCTCAAAAGACAAACCCACCGCTGTAAATAGCACAAGTAAAAAATAACTGAGGGTAATGCTGCTCAATGCCAAAAGTCTAAACCTCAAAATGCATGCACTCGAGGCACTCCTCAGTATGGAGAAAATCGATATATGTGCAGTAACAGAAACCTGGTTTAAGGCTTCAGAGAGACCCCAGCACTACCAGGCTACAACTCATACCATATATTTTGGCCATAAAACCCAGACCGAAATACAAAAGGTGGGGGAGTATCCATATTCATAAAGGATACCCACACCTCCAGGTTAGTGGCACAGCACGATGTTTCAGAGATCATCCACGTGTAATTAACAATGGGCAAAACTGCTATTCAAATTATAGCTTGCTACAGATGACCCACCATGTCCCAGGACCCCCACTCCGCATTCCTGGAAACACTGGGAAACATAAAGGTCCTACCAAACACTCTGATATTGGGTGATTTCAATTACCCAAACATTAACAGGGAAAACTACTCAAGTATGAACTCCTTTGCCCAACATTTCCTAGAATTTATAAACTTAAACACCCTGGATCAACAGGTCAACACCCCCACCAGAGGTGACAACATATAGGACCTGGTCATCACCAATATGGGCGACCGGTGTTCCACACTGGAGGTCAACCCCTCGCTGTTTATATCTGACCATAAACTAATCACTCTGGATATCCACATTCCGCCACCGACCCCAGTCAAAGAAACCCCCGTAAAAAACTTTTCAAAAGCAAACTTCATGTTACTTAAGACCAAGGTGGGAAGTTTCAAAGCCCCCATGCTAAAGGATAATGCTGTCCAAGCTGGAAAATCCTTTACTAATGCACTCTACAGGCACCTACAAGAATGCATGGATCATGCTATCCCAAACAAAACCAAGACGCACTCCTCCAAGAAAAGGAAACCAGTCTGGTGGACCCCTGCCATAAACAAGCTATACAATAGAAGGAGGAAACTAGTACAGAAAATAGTAAAATCCCAAGAAGGGAAGGCATCCCTGATCAGTATCAGCAAGAAACTATGTTCCCTCATAAAATCATCAAAGACTAGCTTCGAAAGAAAAATTGCCATGGACTCCAAAGATAACCACAAGGCATTCTTTAGCTATGTCAAGAATCTTAGTGGCAATTCTCAGATCTGCTCAGAGTTAGTGCAAAATGGTACAAAATACACTGAACCGACAGATATAGCCAACATCCTGGCAGACAGGTTCAGTGCAAACTTCACCCCCCTCTCACTCCCAAAAGGGCCCATAACTATACCAGAAGAATGTAGTGCCCCTGAAATCACAGGCACTCAGGTTAAAACAGCCCTCTCCAAAGTCAAAAACACAGCATCAATGGGACTCAATGGTGTCCCAGGCTGCGTCATACATGAGCTCAAAGATGAGCTAACCCCTCACCTAAACACACTGTTCAAACTAAGCCTCTCCACATGCTACATGCCCACAGAGTGCCGCACAGCAACGGTTATTCTGCTCCACAAAGGTGAAGCCACAATGGACCCCAGGAACTATCACACTATAAGCCTGACTAGCTTGGTATGTAATGCTATGGAGTGCATCATCATGGATCTCATTAACAGAGACATTGGAACCCCCCAAACACTGGACCCTACCCAGTTCATCTTTGTTAAGGGTAGATCATGCCTCCTAAACCTAGTGGATTTCTTTGAGACAGTTACCAAGGCTATAGACAAGGGAAAGGAGGTCCACACAGCCTACCTAGACCTCACAAAGGCCTTCGACACCATTCCCCACTCAGGTATTATACACAAGCTCACCAGCCTGAACATAAACCCCTACATCACAAGATGGGTTGCCAACTGGCTCGCCGACAGAACCCACATGGTAAGAGTTGCAGGAGCTAGGTCTGACTCTAAACCGGTTACAAGTGGCATTCCCCAGGGCTCAGTCCTAGGACCCCTCCTGTTCGGCATATACTTCTCAGAGGTACAGGCAAGCACAGGAGGACTATGGCTGACCAAGTTTGCAGACGACTGCAAACTAGGGGCTATAATTGACTCTCCGGCTGACAGAGACATCCTCCAAAAGGGTCTCACTGAGACAGATACCTGGTGTCAAAACCATGGCCTCAAGCTAAATGCCAAAAAGTGCATAGTCATCCCCTTTGGGAAAAAAAAGTACCCACAAACTACCACATAGGTGGCAGCCTCCTAAATACGGACGATGCAATAAGGGATCTGGGGACCCAAGTAGATAGTAACCTCTCCTTTGATAATCACATTGCCAAAATGGTTAGAAAATCCTTCTATGTGGTCCACCTAATCACAAAAGGGTTTACATCCAGATTGAAAGAGGTCATTGGGCCCCTCTACGCATCACTCATCAGACCCATCATAATGTACAATGCCCCATTTGGGATGTACCTTACAAGACACCTGCAACAACTGGAAAGACCACAGAAGTTTCTCACTAAGAGGATCACTGGCCTCAAGCAGATGCCCTATGCAGCTCGACTGAAGAAACTCCAGCTGTACTCGGTTGCATACCACCTACTCAGAGGTGATCTCTGCCCGACATACAAGGCCAAGTCCAACCCAGAATTGATGGACATGCTCCATCTAAATAAAACCATATCCCCTCGAGCCACATGGTCCAGGGATCTAAACCTCACCACAACAATAAATACGACGTGCTGGAGGGATAGATTCCTGTCCCAGAGACTTCCCATGCTCTGGAATAAGATTCCAATCTACATTAGGCAGAGCTCTTCGCTAACCCTCTTCAAGAGAAACCTTGACGAGTGGATGGGAAACAGAAAGTTTACCTCAGGGATCACTTCAATGGCTCTGATGGACAGAGGCATAGGGAACTAATCTAAGGGGGCGGCAAAAGCCAACACATTCCGGCTAGGCTTATAAATGCCTTCAGGCAGATAGCCTAGTACCTACCTATGAACCTATGAACTGTACTAGTATAACTGTTTCACATTTGCATTACTCTGTTAATATGGATGTCAGTGTCTGAACAGCTATATGACATGGCATATAAAACTGTAATAGTACACAAATAAAGTTTTCCATTTATGCAAACTTGTGTGTGGTGTTATATCCTATGACCTCTCTGTGGGTATATGTTGCAGGCAATGATTATCATTTGTATGGGTGGCTCATACATTGTCCAGTTGTTAAGGTGTTAACTGTAGGCATAGCGGCTGTTCCACATTGTGTGCACCTTCTACATATGTATCTTACTGTACATATCTCTGCGTGTGTATGTGTAGTCACATGTATATATACATATATATATGTATATATATATATATATATATATATATATATATATATATATCTATATATATATATATATATATATATATATATATATGTATATATATATATATATATATATATATATATATATATATATATATATATATATACATATATATATATATATATATATATATATATATATATATATGTCTATATATATATATATATATATATATATATGTTTATCTGTATTTGCATATATGTGTCTGTGTATATGTATCCAGGGGATGTTGATAGCTTTCACATTGTACATTTCCTTTGGAGCCAGACTGTACTGCATGATATCTTACCAATACCAGCCTGACATCATACAGGTGGGATGTAGTACTGTTAACATCTTGTACCCATGTCGTGTCAGGTCCTGGTTATGGGATCTGCAACACTTGGTAGTGTATTACAGGGTAACGTGTTTGGCTGTGGGTGGGGGTGTATACCTATTCGTATGAAACTTTTATTGTTTGGGGCCTCTCAACCACATTAACGGTGCATGTGGACATATATGTTGTAGTTATTTTCCCATTATCTACAGATGTATGTCCATATATACCTATATATATATATATATATATATATATATATATATATATATATATATATATATATATATATATATCTGCTTACAGAAATATAACTATGTCCGTTATATACCTACATAAATATATATATCTGCTTACATATATGTAACTTGCTGTATATATCTAGAAATATAGCTGTAGACATATATATCGATAGATGTAGGCATTTGCATGTATAATATCTATATCTATATATATATACATATATAGATACGTTGTATTTGTTTAGATATTAAAATATTTACACACACACATACATCTAAATGTTGGGATACATTCTCTGCACTGTTGACTAACTGGGCTGGATGATATGTTTGTGAATACATCAGGGTTATGTATATCTGACATGGCTTAGTGGTAAATCACTTTGTCTATGGTGTGCAGGGTCCTGGTTTTGAGCCTTGAAGAGGCTGTTTATTTTGTTGCTGGGCAGAACAAGGGCCATTGGATACAGAGTGATTAAGGCACTTTTAAGCAGTTGTAAGAGGGTTTGCATGGGTTTGTGTGGAGGTAAGCACTGCTAATTTCCGGTTACAGTTTCTTATACACAGCTTCTAAATTGCCTAATCAGTGTAGGCATTGCTTGGGGATGCACAAGCTAGTGCATTTCTTTGTGCCAGTCCCAAGCCCGGATAAATGGGGAGGGTTGCGTCAGGAAGGGCATCCAGCGTAAAACTTCAAAAAAATTACGTCTGAGTGAACAGGAAGAAGCGGCATCCCTTAAAAACTTCTGCCAAAAATTACTGATACGGAGAACTTTTCATAATTGCATACCAGATCGGTCGAGGCCCGGGTTAACAACGACTGCCACCAGTACTGTTGGCCAACAGGGTTCTGGCGGGTGGGGGACTGCTGCTGTTGGAAGAGAGGGAGAGGAGGGCAAGGCATGGAAGGCAGGAAGATAGGAGGAAGGTTAGGAGGTAGCAGTGAGGGTAGGAACTTTGAATGTTGTATGACTGGAATAGGAAGACAGCTAGCTAATATGATGGAGAGAAGGAAGGTTGATATATTGTGTGTGCAAGAGACCAGATGGAAGAGAAGTAAGGCCAGGTGTTTAGGAAATGAGTTCAAGTTGTTCTATCATGGTGTGGATGGCAGGAGAAATGGGGTAGGGGTTATACTAAAGGAACAATATGCTTTAGATGTGAAGAGAGTCTGACAGAGTGATGTTTATGGAGTTGGATGAAGTGGGTGAGAGACTAGTGATTGGAGAGGACTTTAATGGGCATGTTGGTGAAGTGAACAGAGGGGATGAGGAAGTGATGGGTAGGTATGGTGTTAAGGAGAGGAATGCAGAAGGTCAGATGATAGTGGATTTTGTGAAAAGGATGGACATGGCTGTGGTGATGAATATTTTAAGAAGAGGGAGGAGCATAGGGTGATGTACAAGAGTGGAGGAAGATGCTCACAGGTGGATTATATCCTATGTAGGAGGGCCAGTCTGATGGAGATTGGAGACTGTAAAGTGGTGGCAGGGAAAGTGTAGTTATTGGTGATCAAGAAGAGCAGGAGGAGTGAAAGCTGTGCCAAGGATTAAATGGTGGAAGTTAAAAGGGTGATTATGAAGTGGAGTTAGGAAGAGTTAAGACAGGCACTGGGAGGCGTGGAGAGTTACCGAATAGCTGGGTAACTACAGCAGAACTAGTAAGGGTGACTGCTAGAAAGGTGCTTGGTGTGACATCTGGACAGAGGAAGGAGGACAAGGAGACCTGGTGGTGAAATGAGGAAGTACAGGAGAGTATACAGAGGAAGAGACTGGTGAAGAAGAAGTGGGATTGTCAAAGAGATAAGGATAAGGCATATGGAGAGTTGAGAAAAGGACCTGTACCGATTAGCTAGACAGAGGGACAGAGCTGGAAAAGATGTGCAGCAAGTAAGGGTGATAGTGAGGAAAGGTACTCACAAGAGAAGAGAGAGTGTGTTGAGTAGATGGAAAGAGTATTTTGAGAGGCTGATGAATGAAGAGAATGAGAGAGAGAGAAGGTTGGATGATGTGGGGATAGTGAATCAGGAAGTGAAACAGATTAGCAAGGAGGAAGTAAGGGCAGCTATGAAGAGGATGAAGAATGGAAAGGCTGTTGGCCCAGATGACATACCAATGGAAGCATGGAGGTGCTTAGGAGAAATGGCAGTGGAATTTCTAACTAGATTGTTTAATGAAATTTTGGAAAGTCAGAGGATGCCTGAGGAGTGGTTTTGGTACCTATCTTTAAGAATAAGGGTGATGTGCAGAGCTGCAGTAACTACAGAGGGATAAAACTGATTAGTCACAGCTTGAAGTTATGGGAAAGAGTAGTGGAAGCAAGGTTAAGAAGGGAGGTGATGATTAGTGATCAGCAGTATGGTTTCATGCCAGGAAAGAGCACTACAGATGCAATGTTTGCTCTGAGAGTGTTGTTGGAGAAATACAGAGAAGGTCAGAAGGAGTTGCATTGTGTCTTTGTAGACTTGGAGAAGGCATATGACAGGGTGCCTAGAGAAGAGTTGTGGTATTGTATGAGGAAGTTGGGAGTGGCAGAGAAGTATGTAAGAGTGGTACAGGACTAATATTTAACTATAATAAAATACTAGACAAAATAGAACAAACAATTGGTTACTGGAATAAATATATCTTTTCAACAGCAGACAGATTATATCTTATTAAAATAAACATATTTCCCAAAATATTATACTTAATACAAAATTTTTCATTGCCACCTCCCAAATATATTATTCAAAGATACAATAAACTAATTTTAAATTTTCTATGGTTTCCAAATAAACCCCGTATAGCCTTAAATAAACTTTTGCCAGATTGGGAAGATGGTGGAATTAATTTACCGGATATTGATTTATATTACCTCATCTGTTATTAAAAACATAACACTATGGTTAAATAATTCATACACACCTATATGGAAACAAGCCCATGAGCAGATTTACATAGAAATCAATTATAATCACATACAAGACAACTTAACAGTAATACCATCACCCTTATATGGATGTTAAAAGATTATTTTTAGGGAGAAGAAATAATATTAATAAATTGCCATCAAACTATGTAAGCTCTACACTTTCAGTGTTCAGAACATATACAAACAAAATACCAAATATTAATTCTTGGATTTTTCTTATTTTCCCTATAGCTTTTACACCAAATATTCTAGATACATTCCAAATATCTAAAATAAATATACTTAAAGAAGAAACATTACTCTTTTGGCATCAACTTATAGAAAGGGAAAATTCTAACAAAGGAACAGATAATTTATAATTATAATATAAATAAAGACAATTGGCTGTTTTACAAAATCTAAGGCATTTTCTTATAAATAAAATAGAACAAATGCAACCTTCAGTTAGACATGAAGCTCCAAAACTCATTGAATACCTTATTCTTATCACAAAACAGCCTTATCAGGGTACAGGTTATTTGTCTAATATCTATAAAATTGTTAAAAACAAAAACTATCATGAAAAATCATACTGGGATTATTATACTTTAATAAACAACCATCCTCCAGTTGAAGAAGAAAAAGTAATATTCTAAAATCTTCCAAATTTTCTACATTATCAAAATACTGGCAATTATTCACTTGGAGATAACTACATAGAAGTTTCTATACACCACATAGGTTAGCCAAAATGTATTCTATTGAAGATCAATGTTGGAGATGCCATACCAAGATAAAAGCAGATTGGCAGCATGTTTTTATGAATGTATATGTCTCAATATGTACTGAAATCCATTAATTATTTTTTCAGACTGTTTATAATGATAATTTTCAATTAACAAAGTCTTTAATTTTATTCAACTCTCCTATTCCAAACTGTGTACCAAAAAAGACACTAAAATTCTATGGTCACTATTGGCAATTTCCGTAAAATCATAACTATACACTGGAAAAATGAGGCTTCGCCTACGTTCAAGGAATTTGAGACTTTAACAACAACAGTTGCTCACATGGAAATATTAACAGTGAAGAACAGAACTAAAATATCTACTTCTTACTATTACTCTTGGATGAAAGTACTGGAAATACTAGAAAATATCAAAGAAGATATATCATCTTATGTTTCTAACTTTATATAACATAGAATTTCAATGTTATTTGCATAGACACCAATGTAAATAGTTATATAATGGTTTGAAGTTAGTAATGTTTTAGAATTGTAAATATGTTATTTATCTTTATTTCATGTAATGTTTAAGACATCTTATTTGAAATAATAAAAAAAAAAATATTTAGTGAAGACTACATTAGAAGAAAAGGAAGTTAAACGGCAGCCTAGATTACATGCTTTTCAGGTTCCCTGCATAAATGAAAATATTTCTCTACAACCCTTATTAAATATGACTGCATGTTTCATTTAAAAAAAAAAAAAAAAAAAAAAAAGTGTATTACATATGTACGAGGGTACTGTGACAGTGGTGAGGACAAGTGGGGAGTGACAGATCCGTTTAAGGTGGAGGTGGGATTACATCAAGGATCAGCTCTGAGTCCTTTCTTATTTGCAGTGGTGATGGACAGGTTGACAGATGAGATCAGACAGGAGGCCCCGTGGACTATGATGTTTGCAGATGACATTGTGATCTGTAGTGAGAGTGGGAATCAGGTTGAGGAGACTCTGGAGAGGTGGAGATATGCTCTAGAGAGCAGAGGAATGAAGAGGAATGGTGAGGATGCAGGAGCTGGTAAAAGAGGGTAAAGGTGGATGAGTTTAAGTAGTTGGAATCAACAGTTCAGAGTAATGGTGAATGTGGAAGAGGTGAAGAAGAGAGTACAGGCAGGGGTGGAATGGGTGGAGAAGAGTGTCAGGAGTGATTTGTGACAGACGGGTACCAGTCAGAGTGAAAGGGGCGGTCTACAAGAGCGTAGTCAGCCCAGCTATGTTATATGGGTTGGAGACAGTGGCACTGACAAAAGGCAGGAGTCAGAGCTGGATGTTTTGCACTCAGTGTGACTAGGATGGATAGGATTAGGAATCAGTATATTAGAGGGTCAGCTCATGTTGGACAGTTTGGAAACAAAGCAAGAGAAACGAGATTGCATTGGTTTGGACATGTGCTGAGGAGGGATGATGGGTATATTGGGAAAAAGATGCTAAGGATGGAGCTGCCAGGTAAGAGGAATAGAGGAAGGCCTAAGATAAGGTTTATGGATGTGGTGAGAAAGGACATGCAGGAAGTTGGTGTGACAGAGCAAGATGCAGAGGATAGGAAGAAATGGAAAGAGATGATCTGCTGTGGCGACCCCTAATGGGAAAAGCCGAAAGAGAATGATGATGATGAGTGTAGGCATTGCTTACCCCCGCACAAACAGGCTGAAACACGCTTACTGCTGCTTAAAAGTGCTTACTTCTTCTTACCCCCGGGCTAATTTCTTTAAAAGAAACTAAAAGGGGCTGATAGGAAAGTGGTGAAAAAAGGGGCATAAAGAGGGTAAGACAGTAGGTAAACTAGCCAGGGATGTGCAGGAAGGGTTTATGGAAGTTCCATAGTTGTCCATTTCTTCTACAGTAACAGCTGTGTATATACACTGAATTTGGAGGTAGATTTGGACACTCAAACCCCTGGGAGGGGGTGAGGACAACAATAAAAATTGTGAAGCCAATTAGACCAGATTAAATGTGTCAAGTGGACACGTGTGTGAAATGGACAGCTATGTATGGGGCAAGATTTTTTTGTGGGAACAGATTGCCCTTTTTTTTTTTCTTCAGGTGAGAGTGGGATGTTGGGGAGGGGTAGTAGGTATATTTGGGGAGGTAGGTTGGGTAGGTTAACAGACAAAACAAACAAGACACATACAGGGGCAGTATAGGACACATGTGAGGGGTAAACACCTTGATGAGGAGGGGTGTTTGGAAATTGGAAGCCCATGAGCCCCTAGTGGAAACAGTGGGACTGAGGTCCTCACCCATGGGCTATCTCCACTGCACCTTCACAGCCCCAATGGTGACTGTGCTGGGAGCTGAGTCACAGAGCCAGACTGATGCTCTAGTTGTGACATGCAGCCCTTGAGCTGGCGTAGAAGATCACCAAGCTGCTGGTTGATCCCTCTACTCACCACGACCCTGACCTGGCAAAGGGTGACAGGCGCCTGTCCGTGCCTGCTCCCGGGGGGGTGAGCCCCGTCCCCTGAGGCGGTTCCACCTGAAGGTGGTGCAGGACCAATGGACCAGGAGGTCCTGGGTTGGGCTCCAGACATGCTGGTGCCACGGCCAGCTGAGGTGGGACAGGTGGGTCCACTGCTACTGACCTTCCCAAGCATGCTATAGTGTTTAGATTTCATCATCATATGTGGGTTAGTAATAGTCAACACATTCCAGGGTTAGGTATTACAGCATGCATAGATATTCCCATTAACCCAGACACCAGATTCGGAACAGTTGCATAACAAACAGAACACATGCATATATGTGACCACAGTGGTAATAAGAACAGCATGCAGGTACATTGATGGCACCATGCCACCAATGTTGGAATAATTCAATATGGCACATGCATGGGAACAATTAAAATATTTATCAAACAATTGGACATTATGAGAATATATGTGTCATTACATACCAGTTGGGGTGGGTATGTTGATTATTGTTGGAGATATGGAGGGGGAGAGAAAGATGTTATCTGTACCTTACAAGTCTTGCTACACTACCCTATAGCCTTAGTTTGGACAGTGATATGGCTGTCGTCATTGTTACACATGAACTGGTTGTACCTGCAGTATACACCTCTTACCTGGTATACCTGTAGAGAGAATGTTTGTTAACACTAACTGTTTCTACACATACTCCCAGATTGCGGGTTGATGTTGTGCGCATAGCTATCCAACTTTTTCTGCACAGACTCTGGCCATGTGTTGACCACATGCTGGTGTGCCAGGACATATTTAGAATATTGCCCTCTTCCACCTTTAGTGACCTGACGTGCACATATACATGTTTTCCTACACAGTTATATTATGTAGCACAGTGTGGGTGACAGCAATCAGTGATAATTTATTATTCATAGAAACTGCAACACTCACAATTCCCTACAATACCAGAGTGAACAGTACCAGTACAGGTTATAATGGTCTTTATTTCTCAGCACTGTGTTCATATCCGACGTACCTGTGGGAACAATGTTTGTTAGCACTAGCTGACTGTTGCCACACAAACTTCCAGATTACACATTAGTATTATGCACATACATCTCACTCTGTTACTGTACACATTCTCATCACAGCTTGACAACATTGGAGTGTAGATAGGACATACTTGAAATATTATGCTAATAGTTTTGGGGGTTATTACAGTGACAGGTTTGTTCTCATAGATGTTTGACAATCACTTGTATTCCCTGTTTGCTGGCTAAACATCTAGGATCATCCCACAGACTTACCAGGGGGGGATAGGCAGCAGATATGGGCCCATATACTGGATATTCTGGCCTAATCTGTACAGTTGTGTTGTATGATTCTGTATGCAGCCTACATCCACTTCCAGGATTCAGACCATGGATGTGTCTGCTACAACTTAAACACTGTCCATCACAGTTGTGTCTGCTATATAGATATTGCTGTATATCTCCTATCTGCTTTCTGTCTTATTAATCCCCTGTGCTTTTGCATTCTGACCTTGTATTACAACACTCTTATACAGATCTTCTAGACAGTAATATTCTGTAGGACAGTGTGGGTGAAAGTGATGTGTAATACCTCATTATTCAGAGCAACTGCATCAGTCACAATGCCATACAATATCACAATATCATTGTAAACAGTACCAGTACAGGGTATCATTCCTGTACTTCTGGGCACAGTGTTGGTATCTGGCAGACCTGTGGGGGAATTGTTTGTTAGCACTACCTGAATGTCTCCACACAGAGTGACCCACCCTTTCGCCCAATAGTGTCAGCAATAGGCTCTAAAACAGAAGCAATGGCCTCCTACGTAGAATTTCATTGTAAAGGTATTGTTAAACATTTGCCACACATCCTGAGGGATTTGTTGCATTGCTTGGAGGTTATAAGACAAAAACAAACCTCTGAACCATTTTTGATGGTGACAATTGATGTTATAAATCTTTTTTCGATCATTCCCCAGGTACAAGGTCTGGAAATGTTCAGTAGGAGTTTGGACAAACATAGTGGTTTCCATACTGTTAAACGTAGTGTGATAGTAGATCTTATGGAAATGGTTTTGTCTAACAATTTTGTTGGATTTGAAGGGGAACTATTTAGACAAGTGGCAGGAGTTGCCATGGGTGCTAGGTGTGCACCAATCTATGCCAACTTGGTATTGGCGGAATGGGAGATGGAGAAGGTGTTCCCTACTGAGTATATGAAACAGGTAACACTTTATTTGTGTTACCTTGATGATATACTCATTTTTTGGACAGGGAGTAGGGACGAGATCCACACATTTGTTGATTTTCTTAACAACACTACCCCATTCTTAAAATTCACCTACACTATACATGGGGAAACCTGCAATTATTTGGATATATTGTTATACAAAAATATGCATGATGTTAGCCTAAATTCGAGTATATATCGCAAGAAAACTTATTCTAACAGTTTCTTGCATTTCCAGAGTTGTCATCCCCACTATATCAAGAAGAACTTGGTCAAAGGTCAAATGGTCAGATTATCCAAGCTGATTAGTGAGGATGAGCGGCTAAACATTGAGCTGACCAGCTTGACTGCTATGTTTACAGAAAGGGGTTATCCACAAGAAATTTTGTCCAGAGTTAGAAAAGTAATAGAAACTAAGAGAATTACATCCTTTAAACCTATTTTGTATGGGGGCTTAACGAAGGAATTTCAGGAGGGGAATGAGTTGGCTTTAGAGTCCCATGTACTACACAAAAAACAGGCTATGATTTTGCCATACAATGGACAGGCAGGACAAATTATTAGAATTATTAAGGATACTTGGCTAAGTTCTTTTGATAGTGATACTATAAATATATTAGGAAACACCCCAACTTTTACATATAGTAGAGGTAGGAACCTTAAAGAATTGATGGAAGCTGAACCTAATATTGAGACATATAGGAGCTCCAAAATGAGTAAATGCGGAGTTTGCAGTACATGTAAGTTTATTAATAATGGCCCTTATGTGGCAGTTCAAGGCTTCTATAAAACTATCAGGTGTCCTGGATTCTGTAACTGTAATACTAAGATGGTAGGGTACATTGCTATATGTTTGAGCTGTTCTACTTTCTATGTTGGGAAAACAACAAGAAAGTTAAGGCTCAGAATCCTGGAACACTTAAGAGATATCAGGAACAAAAGAACTAACAATGCCTTGTATATGCACAGTCTGAGTTGCCCTAATTTTAAGAGATTTCTGTTTTTTGTAATAGACAATTCCATTTAATGACAAAGGAGGTGACTTAAAAGTTTTACTTGAGATGAGGGAGTGCATCTGGCAGTTGAGGCTGGATGCATCTAGACCTCCAGGCATTAATGATCACATCTCAGTCTCTAGCATTTTAAAGTACAAATCTACATTTGTTTGAAGAATGTTAAGCATTACATTATGATTTTTTTATTTACTACTTTTATACAAACATGTTTAACATGTAGATTTTTTAAAATGTTCGTGTTTTAAGTTGAACAACATTTTTTCTAGTTATAAGTAACTGTGCTTTCAAACAAGCATAGGAGTAATGTTTTACTGTGACTTTAATTTACAAATTGCTGTTTGCTTGGGGTTGGTTGTTTAGAGGGGTGTGTCTGTAACTAATAGCTTTAAATGCAACAAAGATGAAGGTCTCTTTTACTCTGATGATGCCTGACTATGTATGTGGGTGAAAGCGCTAAGTTATCTGTTTACATGTACAGGAATATTATGTGTTTTTTTGTTCTCTTTGTCTATTAAAGTTTGCAGTGTCTGAGGAGCTGAGTCGGTTTATACTTTACTGGACATTCTGGACATATCTGTACAGTTGTGGGGTATGATTCTGTATGCAGGCTACTACCACTCCCAGGATTAAAACCATGGCTGTGTGTGCTAAACAAAACAGCAGTTCACATCCCAGTTGCATGTGCTATTTGGGTTTTGTTGTCTGCATTTTCCGTTTTCTGTCTATGTGTCTCTCAGTTGTGCTAAATGGCCCCTGGGGATTACACTAGTCATATACAGGCATTCCTGCACATTCAATTTATGGTGCACGGTGTGGGTAACAGTGCTTAATACAACAGTACTAGTACATGATTGCTAATCTACATTACCATATGATACCAGAGTATAAACATGCAGTCCAGCAGCTAGACCTTTATTGTTAGGTTATTATGCTTTTATTTATATACATACTATATGCGATTCTTCTTGCCATATTCTCCAGTGTATGCAGTACTTGCCTTAAACAATAAAGGTTTTATACAGACAACTGATTTACTAGTACTTTTAATTTTATTTCCTATGACAGTAAATACATGAGTAGTACTGACCTGCCTCATGTCGCAACCTCGCCAGACAACTGACAGGGGCCTCCTGGTTCGCGGCCCACTGAATTGCAACTGTGGGGGAAATAAGAGGAATATTTAGACATACCTATCCATGATATACCTGAGCTGGCAATTATTACACACACAGCGGGGTGATACTTACACACAACTGGAACATCCCCTGCTGCTCTAGCCTTTTAGATCCACTGGTCCTAGAGGTCCCCCTTATGCCACTTCAGGTTGGTATAGTGATGCCTGACCTGCTCACCAGTTCGGGGTATGCCAGTGGCACTGGTGAGGTCACGAGCGAGATGGTCCCAGGCCTCCACCTTATATTGGGAGCCCTGGTGCTGGCCCTGCAGTAGTCTCTGATCATTGTCTTTGACAAGGAGTCCTGCCATTACTCTGGACTCCTGGATGCACCAGTGCTGCACCTGAAAGCCAACACCTTCTCCCCTTACTGCCATTGTGCCTGCAAGGGGAAGCTACAACCAGTTATGAGATGTATTCCCACCTCTTGGGTTTAAGTAGGGCCGATTTCCTGCACTTTTCCATGACTGGCCTGTTTTGAAAAGGCTAGGCTATGGGAATACCTGCTTACATAGGGTTGGCATTGTTTAAAGGGGTATAACACTGGGCACATTGAGATAGCTGGCCTACACATTGCTTACACCTCCTAAGCTGGCCTGTGCAATGTTTAGCATTGCTTACATTACAGTTTGCACTATAATTCCTTTTTGGTATTGAGTTATTATTCATTACACCTTATGCCTGGTATCCATGATTCATGTATACCTACACTGTATGGGGTCCTTGTGTTTTATTGGGGACTTCGACACTCTGTTACAATTACACCTGAATTCTGGGCGTACTGCTTTACTCCAGTTCACATATTTATGTTATGTAGTGGGTTAAGGCACATATGTCTGTATACTGATTCCTTTCACAGGTTCAGTTTGGTTTTACTATGCTGAAGACTTGTTTGCTGATGTCTCATTTTTCTGTACTTCTGTGATGGCTTGGTGGTTAACTACTATGTCTGTGGTGTATAGGGTACTGGGTTCAAAACCTGTATGGCTGTTTATTTTGTTGATGGGCAGAACAAAGGCCTTTGGATACAGAGTGATTAAGGCACTTTTGAGCAGTTGTAAGCGGGTTTGCATGGGCTGGCACTAGGGTAAGCAATGCTACCCTCCTGTTACATATGCTTACAGTTAGTTAGCTTTAGAATTGCTTAACCTGTGTGCCCATTGCTTACCACTGCACATTCAGGCTTAAGCTCGCTTACTAGTGCTTAAATATGCTTACTACTGCTTATTGGTGATTAAACCTGCTTACTAGTGCTTTATTCATTACAACACTGACACCTCACATGTGCATTTACTGCAGTACTGCATTTCATAAATATATGTTATTTAGTGGGTTATGCAACAAAAATATTACTCATACCAGACATCCTCCAAAAGGGCCTTACTGAGATGGACACCTGGTGTCAAAGTCATGGCCTCAAGCTAAATGCCAAAAAATGCATAGTCATCCTGTTTGGGAAAAACAAAACACCCACAAATTACGACATAGGTGGCAGCCCCCTTAATACAGAAGAGGTAATAAGAGATCTGGGGACCCAAGTAGATAGTAATCTCTCCTTTGACAATCATATTGCCTGAGTAGTTAGGAAATCCTTCTATGTCGCCCATCTAATTACTAAAGGGTTCGTATCTAGAAATAAAGGGGTTATAGTGCCCCTCTACTCGTCAGTCATCAGACCTATCATAGAGTACAATGTCCCATTTGGGATGTACCTCACAAGACACTTCCAACAGCTGGAGAGACCGCAAAAGTGCCTCACCAAGAGGATTACTGGCCTGAAACATATGTCCTATGCAGCCCGACTGAAAAAACTCTGGCTGTACTCAGTGGCATATCGCTTACTCAGAGGTGATCTCTGCCTGACTTACAAAGCCATGTGCAACTCAGAACTGATGGACATGCTCCACATAAAGAAATCCAAGTCACTGTGAGCCACACACTCTAGTGAGCTAAACCTCACCACAACAATAAATAGAACATGCTGGAGGGATAGATTCATGTCACAGAGACTCCCCATGCTTTGGAACAAAATTCCAAACTACATTAGGCAGAGCCCCTCACTAACACTCTTCAAGAGAAAAGAAACCTTGATGAGTGGATGGGTAACAGAAAATACTCCCCTGGGATCACTTCATTGGCTCTGCTTGACAGAGGATCCGTTAATTAATCAAAGAGGCGGCAAAAGCCAACACACTCTGGCTAGACTTATAAATACCCTCGGGCAGATAGCCTAGTAACTACCTATGAACCTATAATGTGCTTTGCCATGGAAAATGGAATATGTTGCATTGGGACTTGAACCAGGAATGGCTGTTCATAAGGCGAATGCTCTTCCCACTACACTATTACTATACTGCTTCACTTGCAAATATCTTTCTTGTTATACTCTTCAGCCATTTAAGCTGCATTAACCGTAGCTAAGCGATTGGCACACCCACGTACCTACGGTTAGCTTTAATCAGATTTAAAAAAAAAGTGTTTGTTCATTTTATTTCTCTATACTTTTGCTGTTGTACACAAGGGGTACTGTTGGTGGGGATATGTGGACACCAATGAGTGGTCTCATTCATTTCTTACCCCTTTCTGCTGTTCTTCATTGCAGGGGCATGTATATTCTGAGTGCTATGCTCTTAGGCATGCCCCCTGCACTCTTACACTCTCCGTGTAAGATTAGGAGCTTATGCAGCACGTCTCATTACTATGCATGGCACGCTGCCGTCCTGCTCCTAAACTGCCACCTCCTTGCAGGACTAAGCTAGTCCTGCATGGAGGAATAGTAAATCTGGGAGACTGAGTCACACATTGGTTGTTAGCTTTCACTCCCTTGCTATGTTACACATATTTCCCATTTGCATTTTATATTCTGCAGCATTAGTTCAAGCTGAACATGTGCGTTGTGTATGCCACTTCTTCTGTACACCTTTGGTTGGGCTATATTATAGAATTTCCATTATCAATGTTAAATATAAAGATTTTAAAACCAGGTAAGTGCATTTTGTTTGCTTATCAATTTATCTATTCCCCTGAAATATATTTGATAGCCACACCTCCCCCCTTCTCTCTCCCTAGATTTTAAACTCAGCTTTTTTTCTGATATCAGTTTGTCTATTCCCCTGAAATACTGGCACCTCTCCCGCTCTCGTGTACTCTGTTTGTATAATGTGTTAGTATCCTGTCTTTGATAATGTATCCTTGCAAAAAGTCTGGAGTTCAAACTCAGCTGATTGCCTGATATCAAGTTGTCTTATTTCCTGAAATGTATTTGTTGGCATGCCTTGCTAATGTCTTTTTTTCTGAATATATCCTTGCAAAAATTCAAAAATTCAAACTCAGCTATTTATGTTTTTTTTTTTGCCTCATATGAGGTTGTCTAGTCCTCTGGAATGTATTTGGCAACCACATCTCTCTTGCGCACTCTGTCAGTATGCCTTGATAATAACTTGTTCTTGTGATTATATTACTTAACAAAGTCAGGGGTTTACACAGGTAATGAGTATTTTGTTCGTCTGATAGAAATTGTTCTGTATCCTTAAAATGAGTTACTCGACTCACCTCTGTTCCCAGTGGTTCTGTAGCATGCCCTACTACTTCACTGGTCTAACCTGTCAATGACATCAGCAGGCATTCAATGTCATCCTCAGTTTTGTTTCTTTTACTGCTCTCTTGTGTTACATTCAACACAGTGTTAGTGATCCCATCATGATTTTGTCAACTATGTGGTTTACTTTTTCATTGTCAGAATTTATTGATCTGGATTCATATGCCAGTATAATGATGGCCATTTGGGAGATATGGATTATAAATGGCTTTGTAAGTGATACTAGTGTATGTGGAAGGACTGGTGATGTGTTATGGAGCACTTGGCATCTTGACTGCCTCACTGACTTCCCTTCATATGGAGAATGTGTAGTAAATTAGTTGTGTAGAATTTCTGGGATTGCTTCCTTTGAGGTTTGTTACTTGCTCTGTTTTAGTGCAATCAGTATGCACATGAGAAATATTTCACAGACTGTATTCTTATGACCCCTTCCCCTGCACTATGACATATTTGGTGTCTCACATTAACATTACAATTTAGATATATATTAGTCTAAGAACTGATCCACTTCCAGACAAACTGTCTTCCATTTCTAACCTGCCTTTATGAGTTTTACAGCTTGTCCATTTTATGCATCAAAAAACTCATATACTCCAGATATTCGTAGCTGTCTTGTATATCCTTGAGAATTGCAGTTACTTAAGACAGGCCCCTTCTGTTTCTGAATTCATACCCTTCAGAACATCCATGCTGCTGCCACAACTGTTATTTTATTTACTTTTACCATATATACGTGTGCTACTTACCATCTATCCATAAATTGTGCCTTTGCCCCCTCATTATTTGTGTTCATTAATGCTCCTTTGAGAGGCTGAGACATGTGCATAATGCAAAATGTCTTGTCTTAAATGATCATATTATCCTATACAGTTTTTAATGCTGAACTTATCTATGACTGTTTGCTTATGCATATTTTATAGCAAGTAATGTTCAACATCTCCATGATTTTGGTCAATGGACTCTACACTATCGTTCATTGTCATTTTGCTGCCGGGCTTTCTCTTGGTCATGGTTTCTTGATTTAGTTATCTGATGATGTTGAATGCACACACATGCTTTGGATTATGCAGTTTGTCATGAATACCCATTAGTTTACATCATATACATTCATAAGGTTGTGCAGTTGCTTGCCATGACATGGCCACAAGCCTGTGCTAAGGTCTCTAGGAGAGGCTCCACATCCTGCTTTGTGACTTGGCTTTGTGCCAGTTTGATTAGTTTGGACATGACATGGACATGATGTTAATGAATTTTCAGTATATTTTTGAAATATGCTGCATTCTTTATTCTGAGTGTGTGTAATTTGCTTTGCATTTTGGCAAAGACAGAGTGACATATTTAGAATGCTTTAACAAGAAAAATATTTTTTTGCTGAAGTATAATTAATACTCAGTTTCTTGATCAGGTAGGTCTACATTATAGATTTTGCATAATTTCTCTGTACAGTTGTGCTAGTTATTTGGGCTGATATTAATTCTATAGACAAAGTAATAAGGTGTATAATTCTTTGAAAGTGACAAAATATGCATTCAATATACATTTTATATATATATATATATATATATATATATATATATATATATATATAGATCTAGGACTATTGAACGAAAGTTCAATAGTCAGAATCCACAATAACCGAACACACTTTAATGAAAGCGCTTTCACCAAAAAAGTGCTTTCATTAAAGTACATTACAAAAATGCACATAACATTACATAAAAAAACAATAAATCTACTTTCATGCATGGGGGCAAGCCCCCCTGCACCCCCCATATCTTCCCGTACTTTAATATTCTAACTCAGAGATCGCACTACAGTGAGGAAAAGGGAATATTCCCTTATCCTCACTATAGTACGATCTCCACAACAGTCATTCCCCCACGACTCCCTTTAGCTGCAGGCATACTTCTGCGAAAGTGCTTTTTCAGTAAAAAGCACTTTCGCGGAAGTATGCCCAGCTGTTTTTGCTTCAGTGAAAAGTTCCTTCGGGGATCAGTACCGATCCCACACACACATATATATATATATATATATATATATATATATATATATATATATATATATATACACATATATACTGTATATATCTTTTTTTTTAAATATTGCCTGTATAAAGGGTAGGTATATGGACACCTGAGAATTCTGTGCATTTTAGAGCAGACCGAATGAAAATTCATAAAAGTTAGGAGATATGCTGAAGGAGTCAACATTCCTAAAAGACCTTCAGCAAGAACACAGAACCATTAGAGCTTCTAAATATATGAATTCAAATTGTACATAAAATGTTATATTTTTGTGCTAAAAGCAGTTAACAGTAGACCATCACTACCTTCTGTGTGCTATAAAAGGCAGCAATGTTTGGTTTAATAATTTCTTCTCTTTATGATTACTGATGAAAAAGGCTCACATCTAATAACATGAATTAGTTCAAAATTGTAAATAATGTGGGATGTAATATTATATCTTTGTGCTAAAAGCAGTTATAGAAGACCATTACTCACTGCAACTACACACTATTCAGGAGTGCCATGAAAGGCAGCAATGATTGTTTCAGTAATTTCTTCCCTTTATGATTACTGCAGTAACAAAAAACTCACATCTAATAGCACAAAATAGTTCAAAAGATCTGAGACTATGTGACAAGCATGCCTTTATATTATGTGGAATTCATTAATTTATTAAAAACAAGATTACTGTTCTACCCATGCTGCTGAAGTTCTCATTTTTATTTAGCTTTATTCTTGGAATAATCTTGTTTCAGTTACAAAGTCATTAGAACTTACAATCTGGGTATCAGCGCCTAATAGTCTCTGAAGGCATTTGCCACCAGGCATTTCTTGTACATGAAGTTTCAGTCTATCATTTGATTGGAATCATTTTCTACATTATTTCATTCTTTCTGCACATACAGCACATCTGCATGTGACTCCATGGTATTCTGATACTGCAGATATTTATAGTATTTATATTCTGTGTTCAGAAGCTCTATGAAAAAGTGATCCATACTGTAACATTAGTCAGTGAACTAGCACTGATGTAATGAAAGCATGCAAACAAATTTGTTAGTTTAGTATTATGGTTGCTACTTAAAGGCTTTTGGTTATGTGTTTTCTTCTAGTTATGTGCTCTCCATCTATCCATACATCCATAACCCCTTTTTTCCCATTTTTACACATGGGATTGGGGGTGTCACTTCAACAGTGACAAAAACCTAGCACCAAGCTTTACACTGCCAGGTGGCTAACCCTGCCACAGTAGTTCTTCCACACCACACACTCGCACATACATTCACACCTATGGCCAATTTAGAGTATCCATTCCACATACTGCATATCTTTGGAATGTGGGAGGAAACAGGGACACCCAGAGGAAACCCATGTGAACACAGGAAGGACAAGCAGACTCCACACAGAAGACACCCAGTAGAGAATTGAACCAGGGAACCTATTAGCGGGTCTATATTTACTGATCAAATGGTATGTTTGTCGAACTGCTATTCATTGACAATGTACCATCAATTGTACCATCAACCATGCATTTCAACGAACAAGCATATCCATGAATATTATCTCATCGAACAGTCATAGTCCATCCATACACAAAATATCACCAGGTACATATTAGAGGGCTATTCACCAAACCCTGCTCACTCCACACCACCTGATAATTATATATACCAAATCTGAGATTACACTACAGTGGGGAAAAGGCACATATCATAATTTGCCCATAGAAACAAAACAGCATTTAGTTCTTACTAAGACTGCATTATGGTAGGGATAAGGAAACTTACTGTTTCCTCACTGTAGTGTAATGTCTGAATTGGTATATATAATTAGCGGGGGGGGGGGTTGCATTCTCCCACAAGACAGGGTTCGGTGAACATCCCTCCAATGCATACCTGGTGGTGTTTTGTGTGTGTGGGTCGACTATGACTGCTCAATGAGATAATTTTATTGTATATGCCTGTTAGTTGAAACGGCTGTTTGATGGTACCATTCGATTAGTAAACATAGATAGACCCATTATTATCAATAAAAACACTTTTTAAAATTTTGCAGTTTCATCACAGATCAATGTGATATAACAGCATAGCTATTAAACCTACGCAAGCAGCAAGTATAATGTTTCTTCTGTCTCTGCGTACAGATTACCATGGTATATTCAGGTTAATGTCATGCACAACAGCTGTCCTTATGCTTTAGTACAAATGGCCAAGCTAATCCTGTTGGTGATTAATGTTCCATTTATAGGTTATGTGGGCCTGCTTTATAACTATTGCAGTCTTCTAGAAGGATTACTTTTTTGTAAATATGTGATGCGTTTGTGTGCTAAGTTTTAATTTTTTCTGTACTCTAATTGATTTAACTGTGTCATCTAGTTATGGATGGGACATGATCTAAGTCTCTAAGTCTTTTGTGTAGCGTTGTAACTATATGCAGCACTACAAAATACTACAAAGATTTATGTAGGGCTGTGTTGAACAGTGCTGGTCAGCAGCTATTTAACTACAGGAATTACAGCATAGGATGTACATATGATAGAGATGATGTCAACACAGACTTCAGCTGGAATTGTATTCTAAATGTTTTTCAGTAAACCTGGTGCCTCATTAAATCTGATTTTATTAATTTAACATTTCTGGCTTTTACTAATTTAAATATTGTACTCCTACAATTGTTTCTGTTTTTCTATTAATGCAGCTTCGCTCAGGGTAGCTGAGCCCTAATTTGGCAAACAGTTTATTTCTTGCACCTGTCAATCACTGTGTACTCAACGGTCTTTCATTTTCATGATCTGTAATAATGTGACATTCTATGGTTTCCTGAATGATGGGAGAATTGTACATAGGTTAGTACTAAGCTAACTTGCCCTTGCGAGCCATTTAAGCCTAGCCAATTATCCCTTGTGAGGCTCAAACCCTGCACCTTGTATTTGCAAGGCAAACACCTTAATCATTAGGCCACCCTCCCAACCTGTGATGACACACAATGAATGCATATGTGCTCTGTTCTTTCTGTAGGATGGAGTGAAACAAGGCAAACGATACTCTCTTCTCCTGTACCTTCAATCTTACAAAGGTTGACACCAGTTTGATAACTGGTCTGAATACCAACACAGCATGGGCAGAAGAAATATTGCTTTCAATGCATTAAACTAGAAGAAACTGAATACCCACATAGAATATGTTGCATTTATTTTTAAACTTACATATCTAGAACTCTATTCTGTTTTTTCTACAATAAGTATTAGGCTTGAAGAAATGAACTTACCAGTTAGAACTCTGTTGCATTTATTTATATATTTTCTTTATTTGGATGACTCTGTTTCTGCTATAGATCCCTTTTACGGAAAAGGTATGGAAAACATAATGCTCTTTTGTGAAGGCTTTCTGATGCAGTAGTATTCAATTTTTACCAAATGTTGAAAGTAAGACATAATAAAAAAGAGTAAACTAAACATAATACCCATCAGTCTATGCAGATGCATTACAAGAAAAAAACATTTTTGTGTTTCTTGAAATGATATGAAGTCAGAGTGCAGAAAATTGCATAAAAATGTTATACAATGATCATATTCCTGTAGTTTTCCAGTATGTATTTTCTATTGTTACTGTGGAAAGAGGTAATGTTAGTCAGGACTAAAGTTAGCTCACGTGTGACAATTTTTATATGAATACAAAATAGAATTTAATGATTATGTGAATAAAATTGTTTATCATATTGATCATTGCTGCAGTAGCTTAAGCTATATGGGTTACATCATGCCAAGGATATAACAGCTGGAAAGCTTCCAAAGCTTCAGGGTGCCTTCCACGCATCCAAACTGTCCTTCAACTTGAAATGAGCTGACTAAAATCCAAAGTTGGATGCCAAGCCCTTCAGAGTTTTATTACCACTGAAGAGTTCGCTTCTCTGAGGCTTTTGAGGATTGACAGTCAGCTTCTATTGTTCATTTACTACACAGTTAGTTCCCTTTGGTGAAAACAGTTATTCATTTATTTCAATAATTATTATATTTTCCTCTTAGGGAAAGTTATTATAAAGCTAGGAGTTTGTATTTTAATGGACTGCCATTAGACTGTATTGTACTTTTAAACGAGAGCTCTCTTTTTTCCCATCTGTGCTGCTTTTGGAGTCCCCTCTGCAAGCAAGAGAGAGCCATCTTGTTCGTTCTGGGAGAGGGAGCAGGGAAGGCTACCCTGTGTTCTCAGAACATAGTATCCATCCTTGTGGAAGCTACTGCTGTCATTTATAACACAGTCAGCACCATTTTGTTTCTGTCAAATAGAAACAGAAAACTAAATGTGTATCTTCTCCACCCCAAATGTCTTTTTATTGGGTCTTGTTCAAGGTTTTACTCAGGCTTTTGTTCCTTCTGTTTTATTGCTTTCTGATAAAAGAAGGAAGGGAACCAACTTTTCTGAACAGATTCATGATTATAAACCTGTTCAGGAAGATGAAGGGACAGATACAGCTTTTCTCCTCAGTTTTCTAATTCAGACACAGGAGGACGGCTCCATTTCTAATTCTCCCTTTGAGGTTCCTCTCTCTTTAAGACTATTTCCAGAATGTGGCAGTGTTTTCAGTGGGAGTATACAGAAAATGTTATGAGTTGTTAGAGAAAGAATTTCCCAAATCTTCACCATTTCCTCTGGTTGGGCCAGCTTTGGATGATGTGTGTGTCTCTGTCTGAATTTTCCAGATAGCCAGCCTGCTGCCCCTGAAAAGGCAGATAAAATATAAGAGTTGCTTTGACTATTTAAGTTTTTATATACTCTTCTCAAACCTGTATCAGGAGCTATAGCTTTATTTATTCCTACTGCTGTTAAACAGTTAATTTCTATTGTCCTCTTTCTGATAAGGATAGGATTGTCTATAGATATGGGAAAACAGTGTATGCTTCTACAACTTTGATTTTCAGAATTTTTAATTGTCAGGTTCAAGTGTTAATGTGTATTGTGACTAATCGTGAAAGTATGTGGAATATCTGGTCTGCAGTTTCTTCTTGTAAGGAAACATCTGCTTTAAATTATTTAGTTTAGTCTATTGCACAAGTTACTGCTCTCTGTTTATTGTCTGTGTGTATGACTCAGTTGATAATCCTTCTAGGGCTATGGCCTCTGGTACTGTTTTGAGGAGGTTTGCCTTACTGCCTCACTGCATTCTCAGAACCTTCCAAGAGGATGTAAATAATGAAATGTTATTTTCTCTTTTAGAAATAAATTCACTTTTTGGTTCCTTTGCTGCAGAGACAATTAAACATTGCTATAAAGGGGGTAAGTATAACAAGTGAATCACTGAGATTTTCTGCCCTCCTTTTTCTAATTTTCTAAAGGATTGTCTAACCCCTCATTCAGTTTTGGCATAATGGCAAGGGTGTTACAAAAGGAATTCGGGAACCTCCGAAACTAAGGGTAGTCTAACCAGTCAGTTTGATTATTTAAAGGACTTTATTCCCACTCCCACCCTGACAGTCACTTTCCTTTCCAGAAAGTCTGAATCTCCAGTTTTGTCTTTGGCAACAGACAAATGGGTTCTGAAGATCATTTATCAAGGTCATAGATGGCAGTGAGAGGATATTTCTCCTTGCCAGGAGGCAATTCCTCATCCAGCAGACCAAACTATTTTATTTTCACCTGTACTTCATTACATGCTGTTCCAGAGAGTGATAGAAATATTTCCTTTTTCCCAAGCTGGGGAAGGTTTTTGTTCAAAGATGAATTGAATACCAAAGAAAAAAAAAAGCTTGGAGACCAGTTATAGATCTTTCTTCTTAGACTTATTTGTGATGATGCCTAATTTTCAAAATTATGTCACTTCAGAATCTGTTACCTCTTCTTCCTTGTTCAACTTTCCTGGTATCGCTACATTTAAAAGATGCTTATCATCTTATTCCTTTTCATCCAGACTTCAGGATTTTCTTTAAGGATTGTACATCAGGATCACTTTATCAGTTCTCTGCTTTACCTTTTGGATTATCCACTGCACCAATAGCTTTTACTATGTGGTTAGCTTCAGTCATAGCTCTTTGCATACTCCAGGGTATGCATTTTCTTTTTCCCTTATTTATATTAAATAGCATAGGCTAAATTCAAACTTGCTGGATCTAGACTGTTTGGCATCACTCAAGCACTAAAACCAGCCATTTTACTTTAACAGGCCTCTATGCACCCTTGTGGCAGAAATGTCTAGCGTAGGACCCATCTGAGATGGAGATTGCTGGAATAAAGGCTCTCTGAGGGGCTTTCCTATTGGTAGATTATGTTAAAACTGTTTCAGTTCACATCTATTTAAGCATTTTATTTGAGCTCAGTTTACCAGAGCTGCTCAGAGCTTGGCATTCTTAGTCAGAGATCTGAAGTTATTATTATTTATATTAAATAGCATAGGCTAAATTCAAACTTAAAACAGAAAACCAAAGAAACTGTGTTGGGTAAAACCTTGGTGCAGAAATAAATCCAAATGAAAGGTAAAAAGTAAAAAATGCACCAAGATAACACACAGCAAATGTTTAATCACAGCAAAGTACAAAGTGGCAAGCGCTTTCACAACCAAAGTTTCTTCATCAGACACCACAGTAAAAAATGCACAGGTTTAAGTAGAGATTCTAAAATGCCAATTAATCAATAAAAATCACACAATGATTAAGTAGCAGTGAAAAACAATTAAGCCTCATGCTCAAACTAAAAAAGCATTGCCTAAAAACATTGTTTAAAAACATTGTACAAGAAGGAATCAAATACTATACACGAGAAAGCACTTAAAAAAACTTATAAAATCATTATAAAACATGGGAAAATACTAGGCAGGAAAAAGTTAAATAGAATACTTGGAAACCAATAGTTAAATACATTAGACTAATTTTGAAAGAACTTAGCTAATCTTAATGCTTGAGATGTCTAGCCTTTAAAAAAGGGACCAAGGAAGTAGTAGCATTCAAACCAGGATACTTTTCAGCATTAAGTTTCAAAATCCACTTCTGTTCATGTCCCTCTGTGATATTCTCAATGTCACCACCTCTGGGGTTTCTATGAATATGTTGTAGAACAAAGAACTTAAAGGAATGAGAACAGCCATTGGACATAACATGATTGGCTAGAGCATTTGATGGTTTATTATTACTAATATCTCTTAGGTGGTCTAGAATACGATCTTTAAGCATTCTATTTGTTTTTCCTACATAAAAAGCAGGACATTGTATACAAAAACAATAATAGACCACATCTGTAGATCTGCAATCAGTGTTTTGATTAGTGTACAAAGAAAATTTCCTAGTAGGATGTACATATTTATTTTTGCTATATATAAATTGACAAGCACTGCAATTCCTGCATGGAAAAGTACCATGCCGATTGGATCTAATAATAGTTCTAGATAATTCACCATGACATAGATGTTGTTTAAGGGATTTATTATTTCTAAAACAAAAAATAGGAGAATGTCCGACCTTGTCTACCAGTCCAGGCACTTCTTGTAGCAAATACCAATGCTTTTTGACTACATCTAAGTATTGATTGATGTTACTGGAAAACTGAAACACCACTCTAAAATCATTACTAGTTCTGTTAGTATATCTTGTATTGTCAAAAGCATCACCAGCATTAAAATAAGGTTTACATCTAGTGCTTCTCAGCTTCCAGGCATTAGAGATAGACTGTTCAATGTCTGCAAGCGAGTATCCCCTATGTAAAAATTCTGTTTTTAAATTAGATAGGGCAACTACTGCATCTTCATTTCTGCTATGCAGTCACAGTGTTCTAAAAACCTGACCCTTGAGCACGTTCCTAGGAACGTGTCTAGGGTGCATACCAGATTTGTACAAAAGAGTATTTTTTCTAGTGGGTTTAAAATAAATATTACTGCAAAGACTATTTAAAACAGATTTACTAATCTGCACATCAAGGAAACTGATGTCAGTGTTGGAACTATGGTAAGTGAACCTTAAAAAATCAGTAGTTGAATGCAAATATTCCACAAACTGTGCCAAATCAATACCAGGGCCTCTCCACAGCATAAACACGTCATCTACAAAGCGGACGTACCAAAGTATTTGTCCAAAGAATGGATTATTGTTTGACAACACATTTTGTTCTTCCCAGCTGACCAAAGCCAAGTTGGCGTAGCTATTTGCACATGCAGTGCCCATGGCCACGCCAACTTTCTGCAAAAACAATTGCTCCTGGAACATAACAATGTTGTTCTCTAGGAAAATCTCTAAGAGACTACAAATCAACTGTATCTTAGTGTTGCTGAAACACTTATTCACATAAAGAAAATCCCTAATGCTGTCAACACCCCAGGTGTTAGGTATACTAGTGAATAAGAATTCAATGTCTAATGTAACAAGGACAAAATTCTCATTAACATCAACACTTTCCATTCTATCATAAAGCCTTTGTAAAAAACATCTTTGTATCCTTCAATATTGTATGGTAGTTTGCCAACAAACCATGCAAACATCCCTCTACATAAATAGAGAGAGGTTCAGTACACCACCCAGTGCCTGAAACAATAGGACGCATGGGTGGAGATAACAAATTTTTGTGTATTTTTGGTAGGCCATATACCCTGGGAACAAGTGGTTTATACACATTAAAATACTTAAAAAGTGAATCATCTATTAAATTCATGATTAGTAAATCAAAAATTAAAAAAGAAACTTTATCTATAATAGCGTTAACAGTAGGCTTGCAAATGCATTGATATGTATGCGTATCAAGTAACAGTTTCTCCATTTGTGTGACATATAAATCCTTGTCCATTAACACTATACCACCTCCTTTATCTGCCTGCTTAATAACTATTGAATGCATATTTTGTAATTCTTGCAGGGCTCTGTGTTCATATACTGTCAAGTTATAAAATGACATACTAGTATCAGTTAAGTTGTTTAATTCTCTAAAAGCAATTTCACATACATCTATGAATCATTGAATACCTGTTGGTAAAGCTGGAACAAAGGTACTAGGTTTTCTGTATATATTATGTCCTTTATCCAAAGTTGGATGCCAAGCCCTTCAGAGTTTTATTACCACTGAAGAGATCGCTTCTCTGAGGCTTTTGAGGATTGATAGTCAGCTTCTATTGTTCATTTACTACCCAGTTAGTTCCCTTGGTGAAAACAGTTATTCATTTATTTCAATAATTATTATATTTTCCTCTTCAGGAAAGTTATTATAAAGCTAGGAGTTTGTATTTTAATAGACTGCCATTAGACTGTATTGTACTTTTAAACGAGAGCTCTCTTTTTTCCCATCTGTGCTGCTTTTGGAGTCCCCTCTGCAAGCAAGAGAGAGCCATCTTGTTCGTTCTGGGAGAGGGAGCAGGGAAGGCTACCCTGTGTTCTCAGAACATAGTATCCGTCCTTGTGGAAGCTACTGCTGTCATTTATAACACAGTCAGCACCATTTTGTTTCTGTCAAATAGAAACACAAAACTAAATGTGTATCTTCTCCACCCCAAATGTCTTTAGACAGGAGTAGTTTATTGGGTCTTGTTCAAGGTTTTACTCAGGCTTTTGTTCCTTCTGTTTTATTGCTTTCTGATAAAAGAAGGAAGGGAACCAACTTTTCTGAACAGATTCATGATTATAAACCTGTTCAGGAAGATGAAGGGACAGATACAGCTTTTCTCCTCAGTTTTCTAATTCAGACACAGGAGGACGGCTCCATTTCTAATTCTCCCTTTGAGGTTCCTCTCTCTTTAAGACTATTTCCAGAATGTGGCAGTGTTTTCAGTGGGAGTATACAGAAAATGTTATGAGTTGTTAGAGAAAGAATTTCCCAAATCTTCACCATTTCCTCTGGTTGGGCCAACTTTGGATGATGTGTGTGTCTCTGTCTGAATTTTCCAGATAAACAGCCTGCTGCCCCTGAAAAGGCAGATAAAATATAAGAGTTGCTTTGTCTATTTAAGTTTTTATATACTCTTCTCAAACCTGGATCAGGAGCTATAGCTTTATTTATTCCTACTGCTGTTAAACAGTTAATTCCTATTGTCCTCTTTCTGATAAGGATAGGATTGTCTATAGATATGGGAAAACAGTGTATGCTTCTACAACTTTGATTTTCAGAATTGTTAATTGTCAGGTTCAAGTGTTAATGTGTATTTTGACTAATCGTGAAAGTATGTGGAATATCTGGTCTGCAGTTTCTTCTTGTAAGGAAACATCTGCTTTAAATTATTTAGTTTAGTCTATTGCACAAGTTACTGCTCTCTGTTTATTGTCTGTGTGTATGACTCAGTTGATAATCCTTCTAGGGCTATGGCCTCTGGTACTGTTTTGAGGAGGTTTGCCTTACTGCCTCACTGCATTCTCAGAACCTTCCAAGAGGATGTAAATAACGAAATGTTATTTTCTCTTTTAGAAATAAATTCACTTTTTGGTTCCTTTGCTGCAGAGACAGTTAAACATTGCGATGAAGGGGGTAAGTATAACAAGTGAATCACTGAGATTTTCTGCCCTCCTTTTTCTAATTTTCTAATGGATTGTCTAACCCCTCATTCAGTTTTGGCATAATGGCAAGGGTGTTACAAAAGGAATTCGGGAACCTCCGAAACTAAGGGTAGTCTAACCAGTCAGTTTGATTATTTAAAGGACTTTATTCCCACTACCACCCTGGCAGTCACTTTCCTTTCCAGAAAGTCTGAATCTCCAGTTTTGTCTTTGGCAACAGACAAATGGGTTCTGAATATCATTTATCAAGGTCATAGATGGCAGTGAGAGGATATTTCTCCTTGCCAGGAGGCAATTCCTCATCCAGCAGACCAAACTATTTTATTTTCACCTGTACTTCATTACATGCTATTCCAGAGAGTGATAGAAATATTTCCTTTTTCCCAAGCTGGGGAAGGTTCTTGTTCAAAGATGAATTGAATACCAAAGAAAAAAAAGCTTGGAGACCAGTTATAGATCTTTCTTCTTAGACCTATTTGTGATAATGCCTAATTTTCAAAATGATGTCACTTCAGAATCTGTTACCTCTTCTTCCTTGTTCAACTTTCCTGGTATCGCTACATTTAAAAGATGCTTATCATCTTATTCCTTTTCATCCAGACTTCAGGATTTTCTTTAAGGATTGTACATCAGGATCACTTTATCAGTTCTCTGCTTTACCTTTTGGATCATCCACTGCACCAGTAGCTTTTACTATGTGGTTAGCTTCAGTCATAGCTCTTTGCAAACTCCAGGGTATGCATTTTCTTTTTCCCTTATTTATATTAAATAGCATAGGCTAAATTCAAACTTGCTGGATCTAGACTGTTTGGCATCACTCAAGCACTAAAACCAGCCATTTTACTTTAACAGGCCTCTATGCACCCTTGTGGCAGAAATGTCTAGCGTAGGACCCATCTGAGATGGAGATTGCTGGAATAAAGGCTCTCTGAGGGGCTTTCCTATTGGTAGATTATGTTAAAACTGTTTCAGTTCACATCTATTTAAGCATTGTATTTGAGCTCAGTTTACCAGAGCTGCTCAGAGCTTGGCATTCTTAGTCAGAGATCTGAAGTTATTATTATTTATATTAAATAGCATAGGCTAAATTCAAACTTAAAACAGAAAACCAAAGAAACTGTGTTGGGTAAAACCTTGGTGCAGAAATAAATCCAAATGAAAGGTAAAAAGTAAAAAATGCACCAAGATAACACACAGCAAATGTTTAATCACAGCAAAGTACAAAGTGGCAAGCGCTTTCACAACCAAAGTTGCTTCATCAGACACCACAGTAAAAAATGCACAGGTTTAAATAGAGATTCTAAAATGCCAATTAATCAATAAAAATCACACAATGATTAAGTAGCAGTGAAAACACAATTAAGCCTCATGCTCAAACTAAAAAAGCATTGCCTAAAAACATTGTTTAAAAACATTGTACAAGAAGGAATCAAATACTATACATGAGAAAGCACTTAAAAAACTTATAAAATCATTATAAAACATGGGAAAATACTAGGCAGGAAAAAGTTAAATAGAATACTTGGAAACTAATAGTTAAATACATTAGACTAATTTTGAAAGAACTTAGCTAATCTTAATGCTTGAGATGTCTAGCCTTTAGAAAAGGGACCAAGGAAGTAGTAGCATTCAAACCAGGATACTTTTCAGCATTAAGTTTCAAAATCCACTTCTGTTCATGTCCCTCTGTGATATTCTCAATGTCACCACCTCTGGGGTTTCTATGAATATGTTGTAGAACAAAGAACTTAAAGGAATGAGAACAGCCATTGGACATAACATGATTGGCTAGAGCATTTAATGGTTTATTATTACTAATATCTCTTAGGTGGTCTAGAATACGATCTTTAAGCATTCTATTTGTTTTTCCTACATAAAAAGCAGGACATTGTACACAAAAACAATAATAGGCCACATCTGTAGATCTGCAATCAGTGTATTGATTAGTGTACAAAGAAAATTTCCTAGTAGGATGTACATATTTATTTTTGCTATATATAAATTGACAAGCACTGCAATTTCTGCATGGAAAAGTACCATGCCGATTGGATCTAATAATAGTTCTAGATAATTCACCATGACATAGATGTTGTTTAAGGGATTTATTATTTCTAAAACTAAAAATAGGAGAATGTCTGACCTTGTCTACCAGTCCAGGCACTTCTTGTAGCAAATACCAATGCTTTTTGACTACATCTAAGTATTGATTGATGTTACTGGAAAACTGAAACACCACTTTAAAATCATTACTAGTTCTGTTAGTATATCTTGTATTGTCAACAGCATCACCAGTATTAAAATAAGGTTTACATCTAATGCTTCTCAGCTTCCAGGCATTAGAAATAGTCTGTTCAATGTCTGCAAGCAAGTATCCCCTATGTAAAAATTCTGTTTTTAAATTAGATAGGGCAACTACTGCATCTTCATTTCTGCTATGCAGTCGCAGTGTTCTAAAAACCTGACCCTTGAGCACGTTCCTAGGAACGTGTCTAGGGTGCATACTAGATTTGTACAAAAGAGTATTTTTTTCTAGTGGGTTTAAAATAAATATTACTGCAAAGACTATTTAAAACAGATTTACTAATCTGCACATCAAGGAAACTGATGTCAGTGTTGGAACTATGGTAAGTGAACCTTAAAAAATCAGTAGTTGAATGCAAATATTCCACAAACTGTGCCAAATCAATATCAGGGCCTCTCCACAGCATAAACACGTCATCTACAAAGCAGACGTACCAAAGTATTTGTCCAAAGAATGGATTATTGTTTGACAACACATTTTGCTCTTCCCAGCTGACCAAAGTCAAGGTGGCGTAGCTATTTGCACATGCAGTGCCCATGGCAACGCCAACTTTCTGCAAAAAGAATTGCTCCTGGAACATAACAATGTTGTTCTCTAGGATAATCTCTAAGAGACTACAAATCAACTGTATCTTACTGTTGCTGAAACACTTATTCACATAAAGAAAATCCCTAATGCTGTCAACACCCCAGGTATTAGATATACTAGTGAATAAGGATTCAATGTCTAATGTAACAAGGACAAAATTCTCATTAACATCAACACTTTCCATTCTATCATAAAGCCTTTGTAAAAACATCTTTGTATCCTTCAATATTGTATGGCAGTTTGCCAACAAACCATGCAAACATTCCTCTACATAAATACTGAGAGGTTCAGTACACCACCCAGTGCCTGAAACAATAGGACGCATGGGTGGAGATAACAAATTTTTGTGTATTTTTGGGAGGCCATATACCCTGGGAACAAGTGGTTTATACACATTAAAATACTTAAAAAGTGAATCATCTATTAAATTTGTGATTAGTAAATCAAAAATTAAAAAAGAAACTTTATCTATAATAGCGTTAACAGTAGGCTTGTAAATGCATTGATATGTATGCGTATCAGGTAAAAGTTTCTCCATTTGTGTGACATATAAATCCTTGTCCATTAACACTATACCGCCTCCTTTATCTGCCTGCTTAATAACTATTGAATGTATATTTTGTAATTCTTGCAGGGCTCTGTGTTCATATACTGTCAAGTTATAAAATGACATACTAGTATCAGTTAAGTTGTTTAATTCTCTAAAAGCAATTTCACATACATCTATGAATCGTTGAATACCTGTTGGTAAAGCTGGAACAAAGGTACTAGGTTTTCTGTATATATTATGTCCTTTATCCAAAGTTGGATGCCAAGCCCTTCAGAGTTTTATTACCACTGAAGAGTTCGCTTCTCTGAGGCTTTTGAGGATTGACAGTCAGCTTCTATTGTTCATTTACTACACAGTTAGTTCCCTTTGGTGAAAACAGTTATTCATTTATTTCAATAATTATTATATTTTCCTCTTCAGGAAAGCTATTATAAAGCTAGGAGTTTGTATTTTAATGGACTGCCATTAGACTGTATTCTACTTTTAAACGAGAGCTCTCTTTTTTCCCATCTGTGCTGCTTTTGGAGTCCCCTCTGCAAGCAAGGGAGAGCCATCTTGTTCGTTCTGGGAGAGGGAGCAGGGAAGGCTACCCTGTGTTCTCAGAACATAGTATCCATCCTTGTGGAAGCTACTGCTGTCATTTATAACACAGTCAGCACCATTTTGTTTCTGTCAAATAGAAACAGAAAACTAAATGTGTATCTTCTCCACCCCAAATGTCTTTAGACAGGAGTAGTTTATTGGGTCTTGTTCAAGGTTTTACTCAGGCTTTTGTTCCTTCTGTTTTATTGCTTTCTGATAAAAGAAGGAAGGGAACCATCTTTTCTGAACAGATTCATGATTATAAACCTGTTCAGGAAGATGAAGGGACAGATACAGCTTTTCTCCTCAGTTTTCTAATTCAGACACAGGAGGACGGCTCCATTTCTAATTCTCCCTTTGAGGTTCCTCTCTCTTTAAAACTATTTCCAGAATGTGGCAGTGTTTTCAGTGGGAGTATACAGAAAAT
Source organism: Protopterus annectens (assembly GCF_019279795.1). Classification (NCBI taxonomy): domain Eukaryota; kingdom Metazoa; phylum Chordata; order Ceratodontiformes; family Protopteridae; genus Protopterus; species Protopterus annectens. The sequence goes on from NC_056737.1 coordinate 1,459,135,213, forward strand.
GTTGAGTTGTTAGAGAAAGAATTTCCCAAATCTTCACCATTTCCTCTCTTGGGCCAGCTTTGGATGATGTGTGTGTCTCTGTCTGAATTTTCCAGATAAACAGCCTGCTGCCCCTGAAAAGGCAGATAAAATATAAGAGTTGCTTTGACAATTTAAGTGTTTATATACTCTTCTCAAACCTGTATCAGGAGCTATAGCTTTATTTATTCCTACTGCTGTTAAACAGTTAATTCCTATTGTCCTCTTTCTGATAAGGATAGGATTGTCTATATATATGGGAAAACAGTGTATGCTTCTACAACTTTGATTTTCAGAATTTTTAATTGTCAGGTTCAAGTGTTAATGTGTATTTTGACTAATCCTGAAAGTATGTGGAATATCTGGTCTGCAGTTTCTTCTTGTAAGGAAACATCTGCTTTAAATTATTTAGTTTAGTCTATTGTACAAGTTACTGCTCTCTGTTTATTGTCTGTGTGTATGACTCAGTTTATAATCCTTCTAGGGCTATGGCCTCTGGTACTGTTTTGAGGAGGTTTGCCTTACTGCCTCACTGCATTCTCAGAACCTTCCAAGAGGATGTAAATAATGAAATATTATTTTCTCTTTTAGAAATAAATTCACTTTTTGGTTCCTTTGCTGCAGAGACAATTAAACATTGCTATGAAGGGGGTAAGTATAACAAGTGAATCACTGAGATTTTCTGCCCTCCTTTTTCTAATTTTCTAAAGGATTGTCTAACCCCTCATTCAGTTTTGGCATAATGGCAAGGGTGTTACAAAAGGAATTCGGGAACCTCCGAAACTAAGGGTAGTCTAACCAGTCAGTTTGATTATTTAAAGGACTTTATTCCCACTGCCACCCTGGCAGTCACTTTCCTTTCCAGAAAGTCTGAATCTCCAGTTTTGTCTTTGGCAACAGACAAATGGGTTCTGAACATCATTTATCAAGGTCATAGATGGCAGTGAGAGGATATTTCTCCTTGCCAGGAGGCAATTCCTTATCCAGCAGACCAAACTATTTTATTTTCACCTGTACTTCATTACATGCTGTTCCAGAGAGTGATAGAATTATTTCCTTTTTCCCAGTCTGGGGAAGGTTTTTGTTCAAAGATGAATTGAATACCAAAGAAAAAAAAGCTTGGAGACCAGTTATAGATCTTTCTTCTTAGACCTATTTGTGATAATGCCTAATTTTCAAAATGATGTCACATCAGAATCTGTTACCTCTTCTTCCTTGTTCAACTTTCCTGGTATCGCTACATTTAAAAGATGCTTATCATCTTATTCCTTTTCATCCAGACTTCAGGATTTTCTTTAAGGATTGTACATCAGGATCACTTTATCAGTTCTCTGCTTTACCTTTTGGATCATCACCTGCACCAGTATCTTTTACTATGTGGTTAGCTTCAGTCATAGCTCTTTGCAAACTCCAGGGTATGCATTTTCTTTTTCCCTTATTTATATTAAATAGCATAGGCTAAATTCAAACTTGCTGGATCTAGACTGTTTGGCATCACTCGAGCACTAAAACCAGCCATTTTACTTTAACAGGCCTCTATGCACCCTTGTGGCAGAAATGTCTAGCGTAGGACCCATCTGAGATGGAGATTGCTGGAATAAAGGCTCTCTGAGGGGCTTTCCTATTGGTAGATTATGTTAAAACTGTTTCAGTTCATTTCTATTTAAGCATTGCATTTGAGCTCATTTTACCAGAGCTGCTCAGAGCTTGGCATTCTTAGTCAGAGATCTGAAGTTATTATTATTTATATTAAATAGCATAGGCTAAATTCAAACTTGCTGGATCTAGACTGTTTGGCATCACTCACGCACTAAAACCAGCCATCTTACTTTAACAGGCCTCTATGCACCCTTGTGGCAGAAATGTCTAGCGTAGGTCCATCTGAGTTGGAGATTGCTGGAATAAAGGCTCTCTGAGGGGCTTTACTATTGGTAGATTGTGTTAAAACTGTTTCAGTTCACTTCTATTTAAGCATTGTATTTGTGCTCACTTTACCAGAGCTGCTCAGAGCTTGGCATTCTTAGCCAGAGATCTGAAGTGCATCTAAGAAATCCAAGACATCCACTGAAATCTTCAACAAATAAATAGAACGTAAGCCTGTTTTTTTGCACTTGTTGACTATGTTTCATTGAACTGTTTCATTTTTATTGTTTTTTGCTGTTGTGACCGATTCATTCTGCACTTTGTATACTTGCTTCTTGTGACTTAAATAGCATAGGCTAGATTCAGACTTACTGAATTTAGACTGTTTGACATCACTTGAGCACTGAAACCAGCCATCTTACATTAACAGGGCCTCCCTGCACCCTTGTGGCAGAATTGTGTAGCTCAGGACCTATCTGTGTTGGAGATTGGTGGAATAAAGGCTCTGTGAGGGGCTTTCCTATTGGTAGATTGTGTTAGAACTGTATAAATTTGCATTGCCACAGGGGTTAACAGTGCCTTGTATCGATGCAAATGCCTAGAATCACATTTTCCCTAAACACCACTCAATGAAACCCTCTCAGGCTTTCCTGCTGCTCTTTAAGCAACTCAGTTGTGCACTGATGCTCTGTAGGCAGCTCAGCTAAGCACCGAGTCACACTACCCCACTTTCTTCACTGATTCTATATAGATTTAAGTTGCCTTGTTAATCACAGAGTAATAGCTGTTCTTTCACCCTCCCACAAACTAGGAATTACCTGCTGCTTTGGACAGTCAGTTTCCCAACATTTCTCCTGCCAGCCTTATTGACATGGGCATCCTGAGGTAATGCAGCAATTGCCTCATGCATACTGACAACCACCTTCTCCTAAAGCAAACAAATACAGTGTGGGAGAGATGTCGCTATAAACATGAAACTCGAATCAGTACTCTCATGTAACAATAAGCAAGACATTAGAAAGGTTGTCAGCATACACACCTCTTCTCTTTCACAAGATAAAGTTAAGACACATAAACCCACATATGTGGAGGTACTCACCAAGAGACCGCAAAAGCACCAGAGACCTCCCAAGTGCAAACAACCCTCACATACTGGTATACAAACAGAGTCCACCAGTACACATAGCAACACACATATCAGTGTCTCAGCTTTTAAGCCCCTCAGGCAAAACACTTCAAAACCAAATGTCCTGGTCATAGACGACTCAATAGTGAGACACACAGATGTTCCTCTTACCAGGTTGGACAAAGAGAAGGTCACAGTCAGCTGCCTGTCAGGTGCCAGGATCCATCACGTCATGCAAGCACTCAAGTCACTGAGCAGCAGTTACTGTTATGACTCTGTCATAGTACAAGTTGGAGTGAATGACTTGAGCTGTACCTCTCTGGACAATATGAAGAGACATATGACTGAACTCTCAGATTATGTGTTCCAGGCAGGTATGTTCCTAGACATAAGCAGCATTCTACCTTTACCTAGGATGATGCCAAAGTACAGACAAAAAATGATTAATTTCAATAATTGGTTAGCTGCTGATGTCACTGCAGGGGGATCCAGTATCTGATAGTCTAGGAAGACATGGCCGACAGACACTGCTGCTTTGCCAGAGATGGCCTTCACCTGTTTCCTCAAGGCTTTTGGATACCAGCAAAGACACTTGCCTCCCCCATATTGCCTTTTTTTAGGCAATGTCAAAACACCAAAACATCCAACTCAAAAACAATCTACTAGAGACAAACTCAAGGTCATGCTGCTTAATCCTAGGAGCCTAAACAGTAAGTTGCACTCCCTTGAAGCACTTCTGACCTTGGAAGATGCTGACATCTGTGTTGTCACTGAGACTTGGTTCAAGGCCACAGAAAGTACCACAGCTATGCAGGGCAACAATACCTTCCACACATTCTGACCCCAAAATGACCATTAAAGAACCAAGGGTGGAGATGTATTCATTTTCATTAAATCCAAATACACCTCATAACTGGTGAAACAGTACTATTCTCTTGAACTACTCCAGGTCCACATAACTATAGGTAAAATACCCTACCACATGATAGCTAGCTACAGATCCGCCACCATGAACCAGGAGAAACATACCACCTACTGGGAATTGCTTGAAACTCTCAGTATACAACCAAACACCTTGATCACTGGAGACTTCAACTACTCATCTATCTACTGGGTGACTTACATAAGTGCAAACATGATCACACTGAGGATCCTGGACTTTGTTAACTCAAATGCACTGGAACAGCTAGTCTTCACCCCCACAAGGGGCTCAAATGCCCTATACCTAGTACTCACCAACATGGGGGGTACTGCACTACCCCCAGTGTGCTTCCCTCCCAAGTTAAGTCAAACCATAAATCTGTATTGTCTGAAGTAAAGATCAGTCCTGACACCCCACAGGAGCAAAAAAAAAAAAAAAGAGAGAGAAAAATGTCTCCAAAGCAAGCTATTGCCTCCTAAGTGATGGCATACATATCTTCAAAGCCCGTGCTAACACAGGCAACAATGACTCCTATGCAGAGAAGTAGACAAATGTCCTTTACAGCCACTTAAGCAAATGTATTGACTACTCGGCTGTACCCGACAGGACTAAAGCCAGGTCCTCTGGTAAAAGCAAGCCACCCTGGTGGACTGCAAGTATAAATAAGTTGTATATACAGCTAAAGGAAGAAACTGATATCTATGAGCAAAAGGAACATACTCAACAAAGGAAGATTACCCTACACAGCCTAAATAAGCAAATTAGTTGGGAGGTTGGCATAATGGTTAAGATGTTTATCTTACAAACAGAAATCTTGTAAAGTCCTCTAAATCTAGTTACAAGACTAGACTGGCATCCCTAGCTAAGGACAATCATAAGGGATTTGTTAGCTACATCCGAAACCTCAAAGGAAATATCCAGCTGTGTGGCAAACCTATAGAGTATGGCATCACTCAAACTGGACCTGAAGAAATTGCCAACCTGCTAGCTCACAGACTTGGTGACAACTTGACACCACTGTCCCTACCAGCCATATTCCATAGCATTCCTGATACCTGTCCGCTACCGATTATCTCCAAAGAACATGTCATTCAAGCTCTCTCCAAGGCCAAAAATTCGGCCCCCATAGGACCAGATAACAACACAGGCTGCATACTAAACAATCTAAAACGAGACCTAGAGGAACCACTTAGATGTCTGTTTAAACACAGCCCGAGTACTGGTTTTGTGTTGGTAGAATGGAGAACAGCAACAGTAATCCATTTGCACAAATGAGGTCCATCAAGCGACCTTGTGAACTATAGACCCATTAGCCTGACCAGCCTTGTCTGCAAGATCATGGAAAGAATCATCATGGACCTTATCAACCAAACACAGGCAACCTTCAAACTCTTGTCCCAACTCAGTTTGGTTTCATCAAGGGTAGATCTTGCTTATTAAACCTGGTGAACTTCTTTGAGAAAGTTAGCAAAGCCCTGGATGAGGGGGGAAAACAGTACGCACCACCTATCTTAATTTATCCAAGGCAATTGACACAATTACACACTCAGGGATCATTAATAAACTGGGTATTAATCCATTCATCACTAGATGGGTAGCACACTGGCTCACAGATAGAATGCACACTGTTGAAGTTGGTTTCACCAGTAGACCAGTTACCAGTGGTGTACCATAAGGATCTGTACTGGGCCCTCTACTGTTTGGGATCTATTTTTCTGAAGTCCATTCAAAAGTAGATGTCCTGTGACTGGGCTCCTATTATGTAAGCGAACGCTTAATGTTGCGAATGCTGTTAAATTGAACGTGTTTACTCGAAATGACAAAATTCCAAAAGCACAGAACAGTGATTTTTTTCCCAGGGAAAAAATCACTGGGCCGTTTTTGGGACTTTGCCATTTCCTCCACTGTGGTGTGATCTCAGAGTTGGTATATTTAAGTGTGGGGGGGGGTGTAGGCGCGAAGCCCCCCACTTTATTTATTTATTTTTTTGTGGCATTTTGGGTTTTTGAAGTATTTGAGTCAATTATACAATGTTTGCAATTTCAAGCATTCGCTGATATAATATAGACCCCTGTGGCTTACCAAGTTTGCAGACGACTGTAAACTGGCTGCTATCATAGAGTGTCCCAATGATATCAACAAATTACAGAAGGGTCTGACACAGACAAACAATTGGTGCCAGGGCCACTGACTGAAACTTAATGCAAAAAATGCCTCATTATCCCCTTTGGCAAAGAAGCAGCCCCTGCCATTTACTACACAGATATAACAACTCTAAGCTCAAACACAGGGGGGCGTGACTTGGGGACACAGGTTGACAGCAATCTAAACTTTGATCAGCATATATCCACAGTGGTAAGAAAGCCTTCTACACTGCACAACTCATAACTCCACTGTACTCCACCCTTATCAGGCCACTGATTGAGTACAATGTTTCCTTCTGTATGTATCTCACCAGACACCTACAGCAGCAGGAGAGACTACAGAGGCTTCTAACCAAGAGAATTTAGGGCCTCCAAGACAAGACCTACATGGAAAGACTTAAAGCCTTTTCAATGTACTCTGTGTCATACAGGCCACTGAGAGGAAACCTGTGCCTGGCCTACAGAACAGTCTCTAACCCAGCCCTAATGGAGATTCTGCACATCCACAAATCAAATGAGACAAGTGTCACTCACTCCAGGGATCTCAACCTAGCCTGTAACATTAATAGAACTTGTGGGAAAGACAGATATGTTTCTCAGAGATTGCCGCTCCTCTATAATAAGCTCCCACTTCATGTGAAGCAGAGCTCCTCAATGACCCTAATTAAGTGCAACCATAACAATTGGATGGGAAACTGTAAATTCACCCAGGAGTGGCACATATGGCCCCCACGGACAGGGGCACTTGGTGCTGATCATAGCATCACTCTGTAAACAATGACCATCTGACTATATCAACTAGGGAATTTGGGGGTTTTACATGGCTAGGTTTATAAAGGCCCTAGGGTCATTAGTCTTGTCACCTCCTACTCCTTTTCAAAGTGTCAGGAATCTCTCATTTGGGTGAGAGATCTCTTACACAAGCTGAGATTCCAAGAGAACTTTCAAAAGTCATTTCTGATTCCTTCACACAGGATTGTGTTCCTGGAGCTTTTCTTCTGCAGGAAAAAATCAGATCTATGTCTAGATCTATTTCCTAGTTTTTTCACTCAGACTTCAGTCACCAAGAGGGAATACTCTAGATTTTGGTTCTCATGATAACCCTTGCAAGGATCTACATGAGAAACATACAATGGTATCTGAAGTCTGTTTGGTCCCAAAATTAACCCCTCTTGTCTTTTCAAATCCCAGTGCTTGAATTTGTCAGTAGAAAAACTACTTGGTGGAAACAGCAAATATCCCCAAATTTGGGTCTCCCTTTATCCCTCCCTATTCCAAAGTGGTTAGTCATTACAGATGTCTCAGATTTGGCTTGGGGAGCAGTTTTAGGAGGGATAATAATGCAAGGTGCTTGGGACACCTTGGACAGATGCAAGCACATAAATATTAAAGAGATACTTGCCTTGATCAAGGAATTCAAGTGTCTGAATCATCTTTGGTCCCCAGGAACTCTTCAGGTTGTTTCAGACAGTACCACAGTCATGCGGTACATCTTCAAGTAGGGGCAACTAGGTCATACCCCTTTTGCAGACTAGCCATGTCAGCTTGGGATATAGCTTCACAGTGTGATTTCACTCCATTGACATTCTTTATTCTGTCAGAGTAATACTGTGTGACAGACAAGCTGTTCAGGACAGGGCAAACCTTCATGTATGTAAACTAGATCGGACGGTCTTCCAAGATTTGATCCATCTGTAAGGAGTTCCTCTAGTAGATACATTTGCCTCCTGTTTAAAAAATCATCTGGCAAGATTATCTTCCAGGACTTCATGCTAGAAGGTCTGGAAGGCAGATGCTTTTTTTCTTTTTCTTTGACAGGAATACTGCTGTATGTCTTTCTACTGATATCCAGGGTACTTCTGAAGATTCCAGAGAGATCTCCCAGGATCTTTGTGGTGAGTCCCTTTCTGTCCCAGGCAACAGTGGTTCTTTCTTCTTTTGGAATTGGCCAGGGTCAAGTACCACAAGCTTCCTCCTAGACTGGATCTACTCATACAAGATCAGTGGTGTTTCATACACCATGACCCCAGTCAGCTTCACCTGACTGCCTGGATGATAAGGTTTTATTTTCCTTTTGGCACCTGTTTACTGAGTAAGTGCAGCAGATACTAATGGAGGGAAGAAGCCCTGCGCCTAGAAAATCAGATATTAGCAAATGGAAATTTTTTTTTTAGTTAAGGCCAACAACAACAACATAACCAGCACCCATTCAGAGCTAATTGTGTGTCAGTTACTTTCTTGTGGCCTTTCTTACTGCTCCATCAAGGTTAATTTATTGGCCATTTAAGCATGTATGCCATTGGAACCTCCTCTTTCAGAGCTTTCTCATGTCAGGCATTTTTGAAAGGGGTTTTACTTAAGATACCAACAAAATAACCAGTCGCCCCTTCTTGGGATATGAATTTTGTGTTTAAGAAGCTAACACTAACTCCATTTGAATCCACTAATCTTGCTGACTTTGAGGTTGTTAATATGAAAAACAACTTCTGATTATTCTGACTTTTGCAAGATGAGTACCTTAGTTGCAAACTCCTACTTTGAATCAACCCTATTGCATTTTCCACAAGGAGAGGGTTTTTTTCAGAACTAATCTGTCTTATACCTAAAATGGTATCTGAGTTTACTTTGAGCCAAGCTACCTATTCCCCCATTTTCTTTACTGATCTTAAAAACAAGGAAGAAAGGACACTCCATACCTTGAACTTCCACTCACAACTCTGGTACTATCTTGAAAGAATTCAGTTTTTCAGATCTTTGGAACTGCTATTCTTTTCTTGAGAAAGTAAGAAGGGACAACCTGTGTGAAATACAGAATATTTTGAAATGGTTATCTAAGGCTATTACATTTTTTATAATCACTGCAACATTTTTCCAGGTTGCGTCAATGTCGACTCTACCATCGATGGCTTTTTGTAGTGTTGGATTCTAGAAATAGTCTAGAAACTGCAACTTGGTCCTCTGTACATACTTTTGCAAAGCTAGGTCTAGATCAGGCTTTGTAAGTACAATTCTCCATAGGGTCTTGGACTCTTCTCCATCTACTTCCCCAGTGTAGTAAGCTACTGTTATCTACCCATATAGCTAAGGCCTCTGCATCGGTGATCAATATGTTAAACACATTACAGATTTGTAAGTAAACTTACCATAACATTAGATGTTTGAATGATCATTGCTGCAGTAACCGCTCCCTCCTTCCATACCCCATTTTTTTTGTTGTGCTCTTTATGTTAGGGTTTTGTTTATTTATTTTTGTTCTTCCTAGCATTGCCCTTTCAGGGCTCAGCCTCCCTCTCTCTGTTGGCAAACATGCTCTGAAGGGTTTGGCAACCAAACCTGTCTTTTAGTAAGCTCAGCTCAAGCTGCCTGACAGTTTGGGCATGTGGAAGGTGCCCTGAAGTTGTGGAAGCTGTCTGGCTGCTATATACCTGGGAGGATATAACCCATCTACTGTTTATTTATTTGTATTTCTTTTCTGGGGTAGAACACTGATCTCCATGGACCTTTTTCATACTCAGCCTGGGAGCGGTGTTTGGTTAAGTGACTTGCTCAGAATCACACAGTTAGGCAATGGAATCTGATGGAATCAAACCTTGCACCACTGGATCACAGGAAATGACTCATTAAGAGCTCCTTAATCCCGTAAGCCATCTGTCAGACATATGGTACATTTACTTGCACAACTGTACTTTTTTTTTCTGTACAATATATAGTCTGAGATACATGATGTAATATTGATCTTATATGATATGTCAGATGAGTAAGAGATCTCTGGCACCTCACTTATTGGGTATTATGTTAGCTAGATTAATTAGAAGTATAAGGGTGCCGTAATGCACTACATTTTGTTACAAGCAGATTATTCCAGCTCAGCTCACTGTAAATGTGTAGCTCCTTTAAGTAAGGAATATTATGTGTTTCTAAGCTATATTGTGATCTGCGATTATCAAGTGTCTAAAACACTGAGAGACAAATAAGTGCTACAGAATAAGAAGTCGTCTGTGAATGTTAGCATATTTAAGGGTAACTGGATGTCTACTATACCGATGACCTACTGGAGTGAGATTCTGCAATGTAATTCTTAAATCTCAAAAAAATTATGTGCAGTCCTAACAGCAAAGTATAAAATTCACTGTTGTACTTCAAAAGCATTTGTTCAGGAAGGCAAGTATCTCCTCCAACACAGACTGGGCAATGTGCACCACTCAATCCCTCACTACTTGCATGTACTAACTCTGAGACTGCTGTAGCTTAATGAAGAGGGAGTACTGCAGGGCACAAACATTATGTGATTAGGATATATTTATGTATAATTGCATTTAAATTCTCACATTTCTGAGGATTGCACATAATGTCCTTGAACATACTATGGGATATCTTGCAACTATTATCAGCCTGAACAACCTCTGGTACTCCCAGTAAAATTGTTACTTAGGCTAGTGTATGAGACACAGCAAAATCACTTTCATATGCATTTCATTACTTAAATGACACTCACTGCTAACAGCGTAAAACATAATTCTATTAAAAGTATGTTGGGCCAAAGTTTCACATTCACTGAGCTGGCAGCTGTTGCTAGAGTTCTACGAAGTGAAGAAGTTTTAGCCTAGCCCATCGGTTACGCTGTTCTTACCCCTTTAGTATGGGACCTACCTGCCATTTTTCTGTCTCTGTCTGTCAGTGGTGCAGTGACACTGGTAGGGGCCCCCTAGGTATATCCACATCCTCCATCCATTGGTCAAGATTTCTTGAAAGGCCAGCGCTCTGTCTGCCTCACATGTACCGGGATTTTATCCCCTCCGCCCCTATTAATAGCCGTGTCAGGTTTTAAGTCTCCCTCCCTTTGTGGCTCTGATGGTGATGAGCTATGACCTCCCTTGACCTCCTGATAGATAGAGATTCCCTTCATGAAGATAGGGGGCAATGGGTCTCTTCCTAACTACTTTAGCTACACATGGTGTCGAATGACAGACTACTATCAACCTGGGTCCCCAGGTCCTGATAACGCCTTTCTGTGCTCAGTGGAGTCATCTGCAACTTTTGTCATATAACCCCCCTGTGTTTGCTTGTGTACGGAAAAGTTTGTGATGTATGGGTTGATTTAAGCTGATGAGTTTTTTTTCAATGATGATAAAATTATTGTATCGAAGGCCTTAGCCAGATCGAGGTAGGCTGTCAACCGCTAATGGGCCAGTAGGGTCGGTGGTGGGAGGCACCTTTGTTTGTGAAGTGTACCACAGTTGCTGTGCACCACTCCCTGGATGCGTATCCAGAGTGCTGTGTTTTTGCTTGGAGAGCAGTTCACTTGGGCGCTGGAGATGTTTGGGGGGCTCGTTTGATTAATATATCTCTCTCCCTTTTGGGGGGGAGAAGTTTGCACTGAACCTGTCAGCTATTTTTCTCGAAATTTGCTTTCTTGGATTTTTTGAGAGCTCTCTTAGTTTTTACTATAGATCAAAGGGGTGTTCTTACCTTTAAGATTTTTGTGATTCAGTGCTTGAGTAGTACTGTTTCCCCTGCTCGGGGGCTTAAAGGAGACGAGCCTTGCTAAAAAAGGCACTATGGGGGTGGCAAGGTGCTTTTTGGTTATGTGGGATTCTGGCGCCCGACAGGCAGCTGAGCTTTTCCCAGTTTGGCTGCAGGTATAGCATCATCTCGCATCTTTTATTATAGGATCGCTGATTAGATCAGTAGTATAGTTCGAGGAAGGTAGTTTTGCTAAACGCGCCTAGTGTGTTGTGCAAGCAAGGCAAACCGCTAAATCCGGGCTAATCGGCTAAATCGCGCTAAAGCGTGCTTTATAGCAGGGGGGCTGAAAAGACAGGAAATTACACAAATTGGCCAACAATTCACAAGTAATCAAAAGTTAAATAGTGTAGTAAATGACCCCACACAATCAAAAGTGCTCCCTTCTTCTCTCAGTTTTTTTTTTTTTGGAGGGGTTGCACCAACAGCCAACAAGCCTGAAAAAAAGCGCAAACCCACGAGGCAACTAGGTTTCCCACTCATTCTGACAGACTGCTACTATGCCACATAAAAACATCAACAAGACAAAAAAATTGTACACATTTACAGCAAGTTATCCTTTATAATGTGGTATATACACAAAATTATAATTGTTATACCTGTTCTCACATACATTGACAAATTTGTTAAAGAAGAATGAAAGGAAGGTATATGTAATATGACAGGATAAATAAATGACACCTTGTGAAAAAGGGCATTGTTATGAATCTGTAGGATTTTTTTATTTCATTTCTTTATTTACAGTTCCTGCCAATGTATATTTTTTCATGTTTGCATGCAGAAAACTTATTTTTGTGGCATAAATAGCTGTGTACTTTGAGAATATGAGGTATCCAAAAGGAGATTTTTCTTTGATTTTTCTTAACACTCTGCAGCAGCATCTTGATGGTCCTCTACCTGCCCTCTCCCTGTACCCTATTCCATGGAGATACAGCTTTTCATTCTTGCCCATGTAGCCCAGCCATCCTATTCATTCCCAAATGGTGAAAGTCAGCTAGAAGAGACCAGGCCTACTTGCTGGTCATAGAGACTGACATACACTTCCATATGTAAAGCACTCCCACTAATACACATATGGTGATTGTTATATTTGTACTACTGCTACATGCTACCGGAAGGATTTGTCAGTACAGTCTCCTTTCTGTGAGCATATGCACATGAACAGTACATACTCATAGGTTCGTGTTTCATGTGTGCAGTCCTAGAGTACCCAAGGATGAACCAGACCTCTCCCTCTCTACAGAATGGGTAAACCAGCCGTGGCCGCTCACTCCCATCCACCCTGGCTACCTAAAGCAGGTGTCCAGATAATTACTGAATTTGGATCACCATGGCCATAGTCAGGAATTTATCCTTCTATAACATCATTGATTGTTGCTTTCCACTGTTTTTTTTTTCTAGACAGTACCTGCAGGAAATTGCCATACAGTAATATATTTTAAGGATGATGTAACTATCCCTACCTTCAGAAACATTTAATATTTAAAGAAAGACATTACTTTTCTCCATGTTGATAACTTAAGGATTCAGGAAATTGTGGCTCACTCCTGATAATCATCTAGTCCTTTCGACTGCCCAAGAGTAAGGCCAACATGCAGAGAAAAAAGGATGAGAGAAGGCTGAGGCAAGGACCATGTTTTACAGCAGATATGAATCTACTAACTTTGATCTTCTATGAATAAAGCTGTTGTTTACTGACAAAGGAGTTACAACATAGAAGCTGTCCCACTAATGAAACAGAAGAAATTTGAAAGTTTTAGTAAACCTTGGTAGGGTACGAGAATTTATAAGGCATGTTGCATATCAGGTGCAAATGAAGAGAACAAAGTATTTCATTAAATTATAGTTTTTAGTTCTTATGGTCACCAATACTTCCCAAACAGCAGCTCCACAAAATCTACACAGTCCATTGTGTTCTCACTGGGTAGGAGATGATTCAAGACCATCACATAGTCATTGGTATGGACATTTTTGTTATCGCTTACATGCTTCTCAACCTCTTAGAGCAAGAAATCTGGACAAAGCCATAAATAAAAGTGGAACAAACGACCAAAATTAGGGACAATTTTTAAGTATTGCTCTTACAAACTTAGAAAGTTGATAGAATAACAGGATTTGAATTAGCATGAATTTTCTGAGGGGTATGAAGTCTGAAATGCAAATGTCTGTCATTATTTTCTAACTTCAGTCTTTAATGATTTGCCTTTAATTTGACAGAAAACTGCAATTTTATGAAAAACAGAGCACAAATATGAGGCAAAAATCTGGACAATCTGCAAAAATGTGTACAGTTGAGAGTTATGCTTGCCCAGCTTTCCTTGTGCTGTATGTGCCCATTATGTACAAGGAAAAGGTATGCAATTGGCTTGTGATGTAACTGTCTCCATGTGTAACTCCAAAACAGTTCCTCATAAAAATAGCACACTTGTGTGTCCCTGCTCCTACCATTGGTGCAGCCACAGAGGTTAGCTTAGGCAAGTCCTTCACTCCATTTCCTCTCTATCTGTCTCTGTTTCACTCACTCACTGGATGAGTAAGATGATACAATATCATTAATCCCATCCAGCCCCTGCCCAGCTTCATCAGCTCCAGAGCTCATTATCTGAGTCCAGCTGTCAGGGTTTTGCAGAAGGGCTCCATCCCTCCATGCCATTGAGCAAAGCACTACCAAGAGTTAAATAATTGAGAGAAAGTAGACATGGAATACAACTGTAAAAATTGAAAAACACCTTAGAATAAACACACCACCTCTTAAATGTTAGGAATTTGTATAAGAGATATAGTAGTGAAAGCTAAAGGAATTCCGGGAAACAAAGGGGTAAGCAGCAGCAGTATAACATTGGAAGCTGTGGTAATGAATCCAGTATTTGCAATACTTCATAATCAGTATTATAAAGAGATTCTGAAACCACATCTCTGCTATAGAATATATACATATATACACACACACACACACACACACACACATATACATACATATATATATATATATATATATATATATATATATATATATAGATATATATATATATATATATATATATATATATATATATATGGGTTCACTACATATGACAGAAAGTTCATATGACGGAAGCCCATTTGACCGAGACCAAATGACCGAAAGTTCATATGACTGAAAACTCATATGACTGAAAACTCATTTCACTGAAAAACAACACTGGCAGGTATATTCCCTGTTCCTCACTATAGTGCGACCCTGGAGTTAGAATATATTGTAAGGGGGGTGTGGGGGGTGCAGCCCCCCACATTGGGTGGTGTGGGGGGGTGAAGCCCCCCACCTAGTTTGATCAGATATTTTGTGGTTTAATTTCATATTGTTTAGTAAAACTAAACTTTGTGGGATGCTGCGCCCCCTGCACCTCCCACATCCCCCATAACAATATATTCTAACTCCAGGGTCGCACTACTGTGGGGAACAGGGCATATACCTGCCAGTGCTGTTTTTCAGTCAAATGAGTTTGCGGTCATATGGGTTTTTGGTCATATGAACTTTCGGTCATTTGGTCTCAGTCAAATGGGCTTCGGTCATATGAACTTTCGGTCATATGTAGTGAACCCATATATATATATATATATATATATATATATATATATATATATATATATATATATATTTATATAACACACACACACACACACACACACACACACACACACACACACACACACACACACACACACACACACACACACACGCACACACACACATGCGCACACACACACACACACACACACACACACATATATTTTTTAATGTGTAAATGATGAAGCACAGTTGCTGCTATGCAAAGTGCACAAAAGTCCACATCTATGTCCATATTAAAAAGGGAACAAAACATACATGTGTATCTATCTATCTATCTATCTATCTATCTATCTATCTATCTATCTATCTATCTATCTGTGTGTGTGTGTGTGTGTGTGTCTGCCTTTCATGTTACAGAAAGGCGGAAACGGCACTGCACAGAACTGTAGTAATTGACAAAATCTGCCACTATAACTGATCAGATAGGAACCAGAAGAGCATCAACCATAACACCATTCAGAGCTAGTAATGTATTCCCATGTTGCATAATATCAATGCACCAATGTGTTATGCATGTTAATAGCAATGCAGTTTTTCACATTAACTCAGCATTATAAAAATGTGGTTGAAGTACATTTCATTTTTGTAAGCATAAAGAGAGATAGAAGAGAAACTTTGTAAAGGAAATGGTAATCATTTGTAACAGATATGACTGAAATAATGCATGCCTTGTAATAGGGAGAAAAAAACACAGCGAGTTAATAAAAAGAAAAGACAAGTAAATTAACAAGGAATGAGATGTCTTGTCACCTTTATTGTACTTTATACTGCAAAGGCATATAGCTAAGTGTAAGTATAACTTCAAAGAAGTAAGAAACAGGTTGAAAGGCCTCTTAGAGGAAAATGGGAAGAAGTCATCGTAGGATGCCAAAGTGTAAATTATAGGTTCTGGGAAACAGATTGAGAAATATATGACAGTGACTCAGATGACTTGGGTTTGACTATTGGCTTAGGTGCTGGAAAAGCCATCTCATGGTCAGTTACACTAAGCTATATATTCTGACTCACCCATCTTGGCGTATAATAGTTGCCCAATCTCTGCAGTGTTGGCATTTAGCACAGAAAGATGCATGATGTACATCACTGTGATTAGGGTATGTGCTTGAGTTTGCAAACCCGTTGGCAGTAGCCACTGCTACACATATGTGAAAGTATGTATGAACACAAGAATGCATTGTAAACCCTCTGCCAAGATGGTGATACACGCATCAGCAGCCAGGGGAGAGTATGTGGTATAAAGGGTCTACTTCAGATGATCGAAGTTTCAAAACTTTGAACATCATATGGCTGAGGACCATATCATTGAAGTTTTGAAACTTCGAATGTTCTGAAGGGAGATTGCCATACAATACGGAATGGGAAATTTACCATTTTCCTCACTGTAGGGTGATCTCAGAGTTGGTATATTTAATTAGCAGGGAGTGGGGGGGGTGCAGGGGGGCTTACCCCCTGCAAAAACATGAAAGAAAACTTTTTTTCTTTCCCCGGGATTCAGTAAGCTCAAAATTCTGTGCAGGAGCGGTGTAGCCATTCCTGCATGGAATATGGCCGCCAAGCGGTCCAGCAAACAGCTGATCTGACATACAGAAGTGTGCCTACACTGTTCCTGCATGGACACTACTGAAGAATGCTAATTACCTCATTTGCTGGTGAAAACCATGGAAATGAGGTGAATTAGCGATTCAGCAAGCAGTCAGGTATCTATGTAAAAACAGTGTTAGTTGCAGAAATGTATTTGGTTACTAACCAAATACATTTCGGCAAATAACAAAATGGAGGCATGACAGCTCCTGCCAATAGCCAAATATATGGCCATTGGCATGGGAAACTGCTTCATTTTTATAAAAATCAAAGTTATTTTTTTTTGGTCGATCTCGGCTATTTAAGCATAGGGCAGCATCGTGCAAATGGGATCGTGCCAAAAATTTAAAAAATGTGAAAACTCAATTTTAGGGGAAATCTGCATTTTGCCATTACAGTCTATGGCATACAAAATCAAAACAATACCAGTGAACACTGGTTGTCAAGGGGAAAGGCCCTGTTTTAGTACATTAACTATGGACTAAGGCAGTGGGGTATGCAAAGGAGGGGAAATTTACTGAATCACAAAAATCTTCTAAGTCCTAAACTGCACCTAATTGTGTAGGTGCTATAGCACAATAGTGTAACTAGGAGGAGCAACAGACATGAAAAGGGGGTGTGTCAGGCATGTTGTAAGCACATTGGAGTACTATGGTGCAGAGATAAGCTTAGCTAAGCACAGCTAAGCAAGGGGGGGTGTCTGAAGCTGTACTGACTTATTCCATGAAATGAAGAGTATGTTTATGCCCAGGAGAGGGCCATTTCTTATTGTTTAAATTAGCTAAATGGGTTTGCTTGGTGCACACCTGGTCTAAAACAAACAAACAAAAAAACGGAAATAGCAGGACTGTTTACATTTGGGCACCAGGTTTGCGCAGCGTGCCTCGGGGCTTAAAAGTGGAGAAATGAGAAGAGAAAAAAAGGAAAAAAAGGAAAATAGCAGAATAAATGCAATCAAAACCAAATTACATAGCCAGCAAGTGGAATGCATCATAGTCAGCCAATCATACAGGCAGCATTTGCGGCACAACAGTATAAAGTATGGAAACACCTTACAGTCTGTTTTTCTCACAAACTCTGCACCATTGGTGAACATATGCGGGGGAATTTTAAGTGGAAAAATGTTAGGGGCTGCCATTGCTTTGATCCATCAGTATGTGCTAGATGCTGGGGGCAGAAAGGAGGAAAATGCTGACAACTGCCACAGACTGAGGAGGAGGAGAAGAGTGTTCAGACCCAGGGTAACTTATGAGGGGCTACATGATCTGGAGATAGAGCACTACAGGTTGGACAGAGACTTCAGCAAATCACCAAGCTGTGCCAGTCTCAACTCAGACCTAGAGCCAACAGAGGGGAACCCATCCTGGTGGATATGAAGGTATGTGTAGCCTTAAGAATTCTAGATACAAGTACTTTTCAAAGACCTACTGCGGACATCACGGAGGTCTCACAGGCATCTACATCCAGGGTACTCCAACAGTTCCTGGATGCTATACTACCACATGCCAGTGAGCACATTTACTTCCCCAACACCCGTGAGGAGAGGACCAGCAATATGCATCTCTTCCACCATGTAGCAGAATACCTGGAGGTACTCGGTGCCATAGACCCCAAGCACATCCACATCAAAGCATCACCCAGTGAACAGGGTAGGGTCTACATAAATCACAAGGGATTCCCCCTCCATCAACTGCCAGGTTGTGTACAATGCCAGGGCATTATCATGAATGTGTGTGCTACCAGCCTTGGAAGCTCTCATGACTCCCACATCTGGCAATTGTCACAGCTGTACAGTACACCTGTATAGTCATCTGGTGGGGGATGCTGGCTATGCACTGGAGCTGTGGATGATGACACCCATCAGAGATGCACACACTTCCACACAAGAATGCCATAATGAGACACACGCACAAACCAGGATCATTATACAGCACGTGTTTGGGATGCACAAGTCATGGTCCACTGCCTTGACATATCTGGTGGAGCCTTGCAGTACTCTCCAGCCACATGTGCACACATGTTCATAGTATGTGCCAGGCTACACAATATGATCTTGCAGAAACAGCTGCAGCATGAACAGCACTGGGAAGGGCCACACAGCTCATCATCATTGTCAAGGTCACCACAGGCACAGAGGGGCTCACAGGAGGAGGCCCTTGAGCCTGCTCCTGTAGACAGACTGAGGTGTGCCAAGTACGCTCAGGCCTTGGCAAAGAGGCAATGCATAGCACACACACAGACACTGTAGGGACTCCAGGGACTGACACCTCTCTCTGACTCACACACAGTAAAATGGATGACACACACATCACATTACCTGTAATTTACCGTGTATAGGAAGTGTACTGTGTGCATCCAACATAAGTAGCCCTCAAGCACTGTCCTCACAACTGCCGCAAGCACAAGGTAAGTCAGTCTTCTTAACAATAAAAGAATGGATTAGTATGTTTTGCTAGCATATCTTTGGTAATACTGCATGCATACATGCAAGGGAATGGGTTGGCCTACTGGGATAGCAGCACACAACTGACAGCTTTGTGGGGCACCAGAAAATGTCTGGCCAAAACTGGCCTCCATACGCTATGCAATAGTACCCAAGGTGGGAAATCCCAGTGTAGTATATGTGTGGGGACAACAAACTGGGGGGGTCATAGGTCACAGGCATGGATGTCAGTGTGGGGATCCCATACACACCCCTCACACCCACACAGCAAGTCAGCTGTAGAAAACTACAGAGAAATGTCTGGTAAAGGCACACAAATGGTAGCAATGTTGAATTAACCCCCTACAGACACACACAGTGATAGCACAGCAGGACCTGCAGTTGCAGTAAGGCTATGAAGGGCAAGAAGTCTGAAACTCAAATGTATGCCAATACAATCTGATCTGTGCTCTTTACTGATATGCCTCTAGTTCCAAAGTCAGGGCACAATAGTATGATAAATGGAACCAAAATGTAAAGCAAATATAAGCACAGTCTGTGCACATGTGTACAGCTGACATGTGTGCCAGCCCCATATACCCACACAAATGCAGTAACAAGTATGCTTGTAGGGAAATAGCAGCATAGCACACATTGGCAGGGCTGTACGAATACACATGAAAACATGTTGCCTGTCCACAATATGCAGGGGTCAATGAGCTATGTGTATGTGTGGTTAATACTGTCTGGATCTGGCCAGCATGTTTTCCTGGCAGTCATCTTGTATTGCCCTTGGTACAGTGCAGTATTTGACAGGGCCAAGTGCAGATAACTGCAATGCCAACTATTATGCATGTCAGTGACACCCACTGCTCTGCCACTGACATACCTGGAAGTCACAGTGCTATGTGGAATATACTGCACATATTAGTGACATCTTGAAAGATGCCAAAGCTTTTGTGAATATAAGTGCTTTTTGGTACTGTTGCCAGTGGTTATTCTCAATGATCCTTTTTTCTTATGTTTGCTTTTACATATAACGGACATGCCTGCACAGCAGAATGCAATCTGTACCCACACCTATAACCCCCAACCTCTGACAGCAAGATTTCTGGACAAGGGCAGGAATAAAATTGGAACAACGAAACAATGATAGGCATGTTTTGTAAATATCACCCTTACATACTGAGAAAGTTGGTAGCGTGAGAGATTTGCAATAGTGGGAATTGTCTGAAGGTCATGAAGTCTAAAACAGTAATGTCTGTCATTATTTTGTAACATCACTCTTCAATTATATGTAACTAACTTGCCATAAAAACACAAGTTTATGTAGACAGGATGAAACCTTTAGCTAAACATCTGGACAACCTGCCAAACAATATACAGGTGAGAGGTATCCTAACACAAGGATATGACATCTCAGGTTAGATAGATACCACACGAGCAGGACATCCCCAGGCAATAAATCACCAGGTTGCCGGACTCTTTACACAGCACGTCATTACTAAACTGGCTGTAGCCACACCTCAAAAATGGCCTTGTTGAGCAAGAATGTACATAGCTGCCCTCATAATATTGGTCTATGCATCATACAACCAGTACTCCTCTGGTAAAGCACTGTGATGATCTGAGGATGTCTGGCACTAGGTAATGACACAATACATTGCAATGTCAAACTACATATATGTCAGAAAATGTCTGCTAAACAAACCATGTACCCTGAGGAAAGTCCTGTGTACTCCTGAGAGGTATGGCTGTAGCACACAAAACCCTGGACTGGAGTACACCTATCTCTGTAATGGAGTCTCACTCTAACTATAGAAGGTCACACTGGGCATGCTCCTACACTTAGAGAATCACAGGACATGTTGGAACCCACATCACAAAATATGACTGTATTGTGTATATATGTCTGTGCATACAGACAGCTATGTACACCTCAACTGTCTCCACACACACACATCAGACAGGATTATCCTCAGCTAGCTGTAGGTGGCCCAGATGTGATATATCTGCATCTCTTGCGTGCGATACACAGACATATATATGGGCAACAGATAACATATGTCAAGCATAAACACACATAGATGTGGGAAAGTGAGAGACAGACAGTGAGAGACACAGGGGGACAAAGACAGAGTGAGTCACACACACAGATACTCTGAATGGCATACAGTGATGTCCTGCTGTGGACAGTGGCATACCAGTTGCAAACAGTTGCACATGCCAGCATAACAGGTGAGCCCCATTGTGTGACAGTACTGAGGTTCGGTCTATGATATCTCATCACCTGCGTGTGTGTGTGTGTGTGTGTGTGTGTGTGTGTGTGTGTGTGTGTGTGTGTGTGTGTGTGTGTGTGTGTGTGAGTTGCCCCATAGGTCTAAGTATTAGGAGACTGTTCCCATTCAGTACACTTCACATTGCCCTACTTCACAGGATCTGCTGCTGTTATTCACCTTAGCAGTAAGTACCATTGGACACCTTTCACCCCATAAGCTCTGTAGTGTGTGCAATAACTACGTAACACTATAGTACAAAAAGCTAGATAGGTAGGGGTTCTAATCTCAATACTGGCAACTGCATGTGTATGTGAGAATTGTGTATGCGAGAGTGAGGGAGGGTGTGTCTTTGCAGATGAAACAGTATTTGACCCTTCCCACCGACAACACTTCCTTCTGCCCCACTTTATCAGTCCTGCTGATGTCATTCCCCTTATCAGCACCTTTGGCCAATTGTCAGCCCAATAAGCTCTGTAGCATGTGTGATAACTACGTAACACTAGAGTACAAATCAGTAGCTAGGCAGGGGTTCTAATTTCAGATCCAGCAAATATGTGTGTATGTTTGTAAGAAGAAGTATTTCGATAAGTATCCCACCCAGTGGCCTACTTTATCAGTCCTGCTGATGTCATTCCCCTTATCATCACCTTTGGCCAGGTGTTATCCCAGTAAGCTCTGTAGCGCATGTGATAACTGCATAAAAGTATAGTATAAATAACTAAATAGGAATGTATTCTACTCTCATATCCGACAAATGTGTGTGTGGATGTGTAAGTGTGTATGTTTGTAGGAAGGAGTATTTTGATAAATTTCCCACCCACTGCCCTACTTTATCAGTTCTGCTGATGTCATTCCCCTTATCAATGCCTTTGGCCAGTATTCAGCCCAGTAAGTTTTGTAGCGCGTGTGACAGCTGTGTAACACTATAGTAGAAATAACTAGATAGGCAGGGGTTCTACTCTCACATCTGGCAAATTTGTGTGTATGTTTGTAGGAAGAAGTATTTTGATACATTTCCCACCCACTGCCATACTTTATCAGTCATGCTGATGTCATTCCCCTTATAGGGTCATAGGTGTGTACTAGGCTAATGGCCCTAGAGCCTTTACAAGCCTAGCCCATAGAAGTGTCCTGCCATTTTGCCACCTGACTTTAGTTCCCAGTGCCTCTATCAAGTGGAGCCACTGGAGTGATCCCTGGGCTGAACTTTCTATTACCCATCCACTCTTCAAGATTTCTCTGGAACAGGGTCAGCTAGGTACTCTTCTTGACATGTATGGGAAGTCTATTCCAGGGCATGTGCAGTCTCTGGGTGAGGAACCTGTCCCTCCAGCATGTTGTGTTGATTGTGGTAATGAGGTTGAAGCTTCTGCAGTGTGTGGTGTGGAGGGATTGGGATGTCTCTAGATGTAGCATTTCTAAAACAGCTGGGTCAGACATGGGTTTTTAAGTCAAGCAAAGATTGCCTTTAAGTAAGTGATATGAGACAGAGAATGGTTGGAGTTTTTTGGGTCTATCTGTGTAGGACATGTGTTTGATGCCTAGGATCCTCTTTGTAAGGTACTTCTGTGATCTCTCCCAATGTTGCAGGTGTCTAGTGAGGTACATGCCAAATTGGCTATTATACTTGATGATTGGTATAATGAGGGAAGAGTAGAAAGACAAGATGACCTCTTTCTTCCTGGATGCAAAGCCCTTGGTAATGAGATGTATCACATAGAAGGACTTCCTCACCACAGTGGCAATATCGTGTTTGAAGGAGAGGTTGCTGTCAACCTGTGTCCCCAGATCTCTTATAATGCCTACAGTGTTCAGTGGGCTCCCATCGATGTGGTACTTAGTGGGAACTGAGATTTACCAAAGGGGATGATGATGCATTTTGTGGGCTAAGCTTCAGGCCACAGTTTCCACACAAGTCATTGGTCTCAGTGAGGCCTTTCTGTAGGATGTCTGCATCAGTTGTGGATTTAATGATGGCTCCCAGCTTGCAGTCATCTGTGAACTTGGTCAGCCAGAGTTCCTTTGTGTTGGCCTGGACTCCTGAGAAGTAGATGCTGAACAGGAGAGTACTCAGCTTTGAACCCTGTGGGACTCCACTTATGACTGGTTGGCAGTCTGACTTGGAGTTTGCTACTTTCACACTGTGTGCTCTATCTGTGAGCCAATTTGCAACCTACCCAGTGATATAGAGGTTGATGTCTAGTTTGGTGGGTTCATCAATAATACCTGACTGAGGAACGGTATCAAACACCTTGGCCAGATCAATGTAGGCTGTATGCAGTGAGTTACCATCATACACAGCCCTGGTGACTGACTCAAAGAAGTCAACCAGGTTGAGCAGGCATGAGCTCCCTTTCATAAAGCCACACTGTGTGGGGTCCAGAGTTAGGAGATTACCTATACCTTTCTCGATCAGGTCCCTGATGATGCGCTCCATAGCTGTACATATCAGACTCTTCGGGCTAATGGGTCAATAATTCCCATGGTCTGTAGTCGCTACCCCTTTATGGAGAGAGATGACTGTAGCAGTGTGCCATTTGGGAGGGACAAAGCCTGAGGTAAGGCTGTGACTGAACAGGGCACACAGATGCGGTTCCAGCTCTCTTTGTAGTTCATGTAGAACACAGCCAGGGATAGTTTTGTGTCCCATGGCAGCTGTTTTCTTGACCGTCGACAATGCAGGTTTAACCTGGGCTGCAGAAATGCTGGATGCCAGGCATTCTTCTGGCATTGTGATTTTTCCCTTAGGGGGGAGAGAGGGGTAAAGCTGGCACTGAATGTGTTGGCAAGAATGTTGGCAATATATGTTGGCTCAGTATAGGAGGTAGCATTGTGCAGTAACATAGAGCACTTCTGGGTATTGCCATGAAGGTTCTTGATATAATTATCAAAAGCTTTGTGATTATCAGTGTCTGCTGCAATTCTGCCATCATAGCTGGCTTTAGATGATTTCATGAGGGATCTCAAGTTGTTGTTGAGGCTAACAGGGGAGTTTTTTCCAGTCTTGGGACTCCACCTTTTTCTGCAACAGTTTATTCCTTCTGTTGTACAGTTTATTAATGGCAAGGGTACATTAGACTGGTGTCCAGTGATGGGTGGAGAGTGTCTTGGTTCTGTTTGGTATGGCTAGTTCCATGCATTTATGTACATTTGTACAGTGCATTCGTGTATGATTCAGCAGTCATGCAACTATTTTCCATTGGCATGGGTGCTGCGAAGTTAGCCACCTCTGTTTCTAGAAGTCCAAAGTCAGCTTTGGAGAAATTTTTCAAGATGGTTACCTTTGTGGGGTTGGTGAGTGAGATATGGCTTTCCATGGTGATAACTTTATGGTTGGATCTGACCAGGTAGGGATTGAGTACTGTTGTCGAACAACGGTCTCATATGTTAGAAATCAACACAGGTCAAGAATGTTGCTTTATCTACTGGAGGTCAGAATGAGCTGGTCCAGGCATTGGAACTGATGAATTCAAGGAAGCATTGGGCCAGTGTATTGGTGCTTGAGTACTTTTCCTAGTTGATGGAGGGGTAGTTGAAGTCTCCTAGTATGAGAGTGTTGGGTTGGACCTTGATAGATTCCAGGGTGTTGAAGAATATGGATTGAGAGTCTAGGGACATGAATGAAGACCTATGGCCTGCTATGACCTGGATTGCTTTATTACCCAGTGTCAGTTGTACCTGAAGTATCTCAGATGCATTATGCTGGGATACTAGTCTGGAGGTATGCATATCCTTTATGAATATGGAGACACCACCACCTTTGGAGTTCTGGTCCATGTTCTAGGGCTGACAGGTGTGGAATGAGTTATATCCTGGTATTGCAGGGGTGCTGTCTGCTGCTGTAAACCAGGTCTCCATTACAACACAAATGTCAGTGTTCTCCATTTTGAGGAGTGCTTTGAGTGACTGCATCTTGAGATTTAGATATCTAGTGTTGAGCAGCATGACCCTCAGATGGCATTTATTTAAAGCTGCTATGGGGTAATTTGATTTAGAACACGGTCTAAATAGGCACTATAGTGGTGGCAAGTGACAGACCGTACCTAGAAACCCAGGGATGACAGATGCAGACCATTTCTGGCAAGGCATCATGGTCTGTCAATCATGTCATCACAAGCAGACAGATACTGGATCCCCTGAGAATGACACCAGACACTTAAGCTAATTGTTGAAGTCAATCATTTGTTGTTTGTACAACGGTATAATTCTGGGTGACAGCAGTATACTGCTCAGGGCTACTGCCATACCTGCCTGGCCCACATAATCTGAGAGATCCACCATGTCTCTTTTCATGTAGTCCAGGGAGGTGCATCTCAGGTCATTCACACCCAATTGGACAATGGCAGAGTGATACTTGTAGTTGTGGAGTGACCTGAATGAGTGTGTTTTATGTTGGATTCTGGTACCTGATAGACAGCTGACTGTTACCTTCTCCATATTCAATCTATTGAGTGGGACATCTGTGTGCCTCACTATTGAGTCACCTATGAATACTGTATTGGGCAAGGTGGTTAGCCTTAGGGGCGTAGGTTGAGGGGCACACTGTGTAGGTGAGATATGTGTCCTGTGGTTTGTGCTGTGTTGTGGTGGTCGAGTGGGTGTCTGTCTTGGTGGTCTCTGCTTTTTCGTTAAATGTCTATTGAGTTCCTCTGTGAAGGTGGGTGTGTGTTTTTTGCTTGTATGTCACAGCTGTGATAGTGTGGGTTCTTTAGGGCTATGTGTTCCATGTGTTGTGGTGCAGATCTTGATGTTCTCCTCTTGACCAGCTAGTCCAGTGTTCACAGGAGAGTGCATATCTTCCAATTTGGTGATATATAGGGGTATCTCTCACAAGTCTGAGTGTTGAGAGTTTAGCGGAGAGGATTGTCTGTGTACATGAGGCAGTTTCAACAGTGCCTCAAAATGCCCAAGTGCACCAGGTTTTTGGTGAAAGCACAGAGAACTGTACTTTAATCAAGCCAGGAGGGGTGGTCATAACTATTAAGTACTGGAGCTAACTCCATGAGGAATGACTACTGTTGATGGGTCTCAGGTGTGCTTGAATAATTGATACAAAAACCTGTTGAAGTGCAAAGCTATTAGGCTATTTGAAGTGCAAGAGAGAAAGAACTAACAAGATCTAAAACTGAAGGCAGACTTTCTGGCACCTGTATTAGTTTACCTCAGCTGTGCAGTTATCAGCACCTTTGGCCAGTTGCCATCCCAGTAATCTCTGTAGCATGCACAGTAATTGCGTAACACTGTGGTACAAATAACTAAATTAGCAGGGGTTCTAATCTCAATACTGGCAAGTAAGTGTGCATGTGTGTTTGGGTGAGAATCATATAGTGTCTGGGTTACACCATTTTGAGTTGTGTACCACCCTGTACACTTCCCATCACCCTACCTTACTAGGCCTGCTGATGTCATTCAACTTAGAAATACCTTGGGACAAGATGAAATCATATAACCTCCATGGTGCGTCTGATAACTGTGTAACACTATAGTAGTAATAAATAGATAAGTAGGGGTACTATTCCCAATACTGGCAACTGTGTGTGTGTCTGGGTGAAGATCATATCCTGTTTGGCTTGTACCATTTTGATGTATGTACCATCCATGCCTGTTTACCACCTCCCGATGGCATTACTTTATATAGCATGGTAACAGCATCTGCCTCACATGCAGCATGTTAAACCATTGTACAGGCCATACCAGTCCTCTGTACAGATGTCTATGGAATATCCAGATGTTTTCAACCTATATGTGGTCTGTGTCCCTTAACAATGCCCACGTATGTGATATTGTTGCCAAATCGGCCACAGTAAGTGTATTGACACACGTGCCAGCATCAGGTGTCATACCTGACTGAAGCATCATGCTGATAAAACATCTGCTACCCTATCATTTGTCCAGGCTTGTAGGAGCAATACATGACTCCAGATGCTATTTCTGGTGGGTTATCTCAACATCCATGAAGGCATTCACAACATTACGTGTTGTAAGAGGTAGTGGGTTATGTCCCATGCATATAATCTATGTGGGGCATGTTATGTGCATGTACAGTACATCAAAGTGGATATGTAGGTTTACTAATCTGTCTATTGCCAACTGTGTTTGTGTTACTGTATGCACATCCCCTGTGTAAGTCCTTACTGTGTGTATGCAAAGGATATTCCATTTTGTCTCCCTGTTACACCCTGTAAACTCAGAAATACATACCACAAACCTGTCATACATAGTATCATGCATGCCCTCACCAACTGCATCAGAGTTGAGTGCATGGGAAAGAAATGGCAGGGCCAATAAATGTTGACAAGTGAAGCTGTTGCAGTTAATATAATGGCTATGCTTGTGAGAGGCCTGCTGACAGTACTGCAGTAACCTGTTCTGTATGTATGAGCCTGTGGTACTACACAACACTGAGGTGACATGTCTGAAGGTTACTAGTCTGTGACAAGGGGTATGTATGCAAGGTCACACTGTCTGACAACAGTGTCCCTCACACACTGCTGCATGCATAAATACAGGTATTTATGCATGCAGTGTGCAGTTACTGTGGTCAGACAATGTGTTCCACGCTCCTTCTTACATACAAAGCTGTACCTTGCCTATGACACAGTCTGTGTATTCCCACTCTGCCATACTCCCTCTTGAGAATGTCTGCAGGGCCACAGCCTGAAAACACACAGATACCTGGAATACAAACAGAATACACCATGTCAGATTACATTCAGTCAGTGGTACTAACAGCAATAATGCATTCTGGCTAATAAGATACATACACCTGTATGTGTACCCATAACAAATGCAAGCAGACAGCACCTTGCACAGCATTACATAACTACACTATACTATATTCACCCTGTTCATGAGACCCATATTAGCATGTCCTTGCATTGATGGCATGGGTTTGGCACAGGCATCGTCATATGCAAAGGGTGGGATGCGGAT
Organism: Protopterus annectens; assembly: GCF_019279795.1. Classification (NCBI taxonomy): domain Eukaryota; kingdom Metazoa; phylum Chordata; order Ceratodontiformes; family Protopteridae; genus Protopterus; species Protopterus annectens. The sequence goes on from NC_056737.1 coordinate 1,459,163,634, forward strand.
TTGCTCGAGGCCTAGGCTGCGCCATATGGTTGACATCATGTGTGTGTTTGGAGGGGTATGCAATAGATGGGCTGTGCAGAGGTGCTGTGTGTGCCTGGAGGTGACCTGCCTGTGAAACAGATGTGTGTGTGGGTATGTATGCACACAGTCACGCCATGTGTCTGCCCTACACAGGGGCATGTTGGACAGCTGTGGACCTTACATGGCAGGGTGTCCAGTTCACTGTCTCCAGCCACTGACATGGGAACTGGTCCTGCCAAAGATTTCACTGGCACCACCAGGCCCAAGGCCAGATGCAGTACTGTTTCCTGATGGTGACTGCTGTCTGCTGGAGCCATGTCCCTGATGGGACTGGCCAGGACCATGTGCCCATGGCCTGCTCCGGTGTGATGTGGACAGCAAACCCCCTTTGGTAGTGCTGGTGTCACTGCCACTATGGGAGTGTGAAGGTGCACAGCCCTGTAGACTCTCAGCTGTTGTTGGTGCTGACCTACGTCCACATGCCCAATGCCCATCTCCAGCCACACACTCTAGCACAGACATGCCACAACCGATGATTGCCATGGTCTCACCCCACCGTCTATTCATGTCCTCAGTATTTTCATGTGTGACCTAAACAAGGTTATGTATGTTGCCACGTAAATCAGGAAGAGTTGCATCCGCCACCCTGAATATTTGTCTGGTGTTGCATTCACTACTTGCCTGTGCATCCATGACAGCCCAAAACATGCATCTGGTGACACCTGCTATGGCACTTGCAACAGCGGCTTGATGAGCAGCAGTCCTCCTGTGAGCACCCCTGTCCATCTGGCTGTGCGGGACCTCATCTGCACTCTGGCTATGGCCAATATCTACACTCACACCTGACATAGTCACCACACTAGCCTGTTTCATGCCACTACCTGCCAACTGTCCATCATCTGTGGCCACTGATGGCAGGGTATGGGTGGGCATTGTCACTGTGTGCAGTGATGGTGTGGACAACAGTGGGATGCCAACCTATGGCACAGATTCAGCCCCTGACAACCTCACCAGTACTTCACTATTCCTATCATCATTGTCAGAGTCTGCAGAGACACTGACATCAGTTTTCAAGTAGGAGGGACCCCGAACCCCATCTCCACCTGTGAGGTAAAGACAACATATATACATTAATACCTGCACTTTAAGGTTGGCTGGTACACACATGCATACATGCACACACGCACACATGCACATGCACACACACACAGACACACAGACACACATACACACACACACACACACACACACACACACACACACACACACACAAACACGCACACAACAAGCACACACACACACTCACACAAACACGCACACATGTACACACACACACACACACACACACACACACACACACACACACACACACACACACACACACACACACACTTACAGGTGAGGTGGCACAAATCTGTTACACAGACCTCACATTACCCAAATGGTGACATGCATGACACACAGTCCTTAACATCATGCATTGCAGCCAATTTTACTCCATGTAACTAACAATATAGAGCTCTGGGATACATGAGTACTGTTAGTAGGTGATGGCCCTTCTCCAGCACAGACTGTACCCATGTACACATCATTGCTGTCCACCTGTATAGCACAGTGGCAACTAATACAGAACATACCTCACAACTGTACAGATCCTTGAAGAATGTGAAGATGACTGGCTCATATGTTTGCTTTGTTTCTCATAACTCATGTGCTTGACTTATACATAACTGGGATGATCTGAGGAGTGACATCACTGATTAATGACATACATTTGAGTTTCAGACCTCCAAACCAGCAGTAAATGTATGGTCAGACAAATCCTGTTACACCACCATCCTTCTAAGCTTACAGTGGATATGATAAGTATACACAACCCTGTTAACATACCATGTTCTTGTAATATATAAAATGAGACCAGAATAATGCATTCAAAAATATTACCCACCTTTCATGTGACATATGACCTGTGCAATCCAATTGTGAAACAAACAAATGTGTTACTTGTAAAATATAATGAATAAAATATGCACAATATGGTGGTTGCATAAGTGTGCACACCCTTAAAATAATACTTTGTTGAAGCACCTGTAAGTGACTTACAGCATTCACTCTTCTTGTGAAGGTGTCTATCAGCATGGCACATCTTGACTTGCCATTATTTGGCCATTCTTCCTTGTAAAGGTACTCCAACATTGTCAGATTGCAAGGGCAGCTCATGTGCACAGCCCTCGTCAGGTCACACTGGGGGTTTTCTATCAGATTTAGGTCTAGGCTCTGGCTGGGCCAATCCATAACCATGAGTGTGTTCAGGAAGAGCCATTCTTAGGTAGCTTTGGATGTATGCTTCAGGTCTTTGTCATGTTGAAGGCTGACACCCCTCCCCATCCTCACCATTCTTGCAGATGACTGATGGATTTGGGCCAAATGTGAGTGTTGTTTGGAACTGTTCAGAATTCCCACCACCATGACTACAGGCCCAGTTCCAGCTTTGGAACAGCACCCCAAAAGCAGGCCAATGCCACCAGCATGATTCACTATAGGGATGATGGTCATCAGGTGAAGAGAGGTGTTGCTTGTTCACATGTGCCTTTTGGTATTGTGGCTGTGAGATCAATCCATATTCTCATTGCACCATAACACATTTTCACACATGCCTTTGAGAGACTTGATGTGCTGTATTGCAAATTGTTTCCACCCATGGATGTTTTTGGGTGTGGGGAAATGCTTCCACCATCTGACCCTACCCCATAGGCCAGACTTATGCAGAATATGTGAGATTGTTCTCATATGTAGTACACAACATCAGTACTTGCAAGAGATTCCTGCAACTCCTCAGTATTGCTTTATGTCTCCTGGTAGCCTCCCTGACCAGGTTTTGACATGTCTTTTCATCAGTTTTGGAGGGACGACAGGTTCTTTTCAACAGCACTATTGTCCTATATTCAATCCACCTTTTGATGACTGGCTCCCCTGTGTTCCATGGTGTATGCAATGTGGTGGCAATGTTGTTGTACCCTACTCCTGATAGATACCTTTCAAATATGAGATCTCTTTGCTGCTTTGTAAGCTGTCCATAAACTATGGCTGCTGCTGTTGCAGGCAACTGAGCAAATGTCATGAATTTCCTACTTGGACAGCAGACTGTTATTTGGTGTTACTCAGAGTGCCTTTACTTGATGCCAGGTGTGTACCCAACCAGATTGAATGCTGTCAGTAAATCACAAACTGCTGCAATAAAATAGTATTTGAAGGGTGTGCACATGTATGCATCCAGCTTATTGTAAGGTTTGTATACTCCATATTTGGTGCCCAACAGATTGGTTGGTTTTACAAGTGAATTCTTCATGTTATAGGTCACATTAAAGGTTCAGAAAGGTGTGGACTGACATATTGTGGTCTCAATTTGTATATATCACAAACACCTGGCATCTTAACAGGGGTGTGTACACTGTTTATATCCACTGTATAAGAGTAATGTTTCACACGTCCCTACCTTAGGCCTTTTGTAACCCCATTTTGTTGGTCTCTGTCCAGAAGTCTTGCACTGACAGGTTGTGAGGTATGCTACATAAATGTTACATTCTCTTCAGATAGGCCTCTGTGGTGACCACTGTGATGCAATGCAGTTAAACCCACCACAAGTGAACATGCACATAAAGCAATATGGCTATGAGTGACAGTTGTGTGCATGATAAATTGCATGCCCTTCACATGCCTGGAGTATTGGCAAACCACAACAGAACCATTCCATACTCACCAGCTACAGGCTGCTGTCACACATGCACACCGGAGGGACCTAGGTAGGTGTGGGAGAGAGGTAGTCTCAGCAGACTCACATGTGGCATTGGTACAGGATGAAGGCAGCATGTCTGCACATTTACAGTACAAACCCCAATACTACACAATTTGCTGTCCTTCACCAGATGTGCACTTCTGTGCATTAGAAATCCCCATTCACAACTGCAATCTGACCTGACACATTCATGTAGATACTCTACATATACAAGTATGTCTGCTACACTAGTCTAGTAATCTCCACTGGGGCCTTACCTGCACACTCTTCATCCATTGTCTGGGTGCCACCCACCTCCAGCATCTGGGGGGATGTAACCTGGTGTTGTACTGGGAAGGGTGCCCCAAGGTTGGCGAGGAACTCCTTGCTGGATGTCAGTGGGGCCTGCATGGCTGGGCCCCCACCTGTGGCTGTGCAGTTCCTGGCCATGACAGCAGCCCTTTGCCAGGCATGGCATATGAGGTTGGTTGCATGATGCCAGACCTGCTCATATGTACATACGTGCAGGCCGACATAATTTACCCTGTGGAAAGGTTGTCCCACAGGTTGGTCCTCTCCTGTAGATGTTGCTGGCTCTAACAAAACATTATGGCATGGTTCTATATTATGGCTTCTATGATTATATTTGTCTCAGCCACTGAGAAAGTTGATCTTCCCTGATGCGACAATGCACCTGGAAGATATAAACAGGGAAACACTTCACAGGACCTCATACATTTGGCAACAGTATGTACAAAACCTGCACATCTACATTGAATACCAGTAGCCACCACTCACAACCACACCATACCCTGTAATCTACCAGAACAGTATCAGCTTGCATTACACTCCTGGCCCTGATGTGTCATATTCCACCCAATGAGGGCCAGGTAATTGCATAATCTTCTAACCGTCATTCATGTCTGTGTAGAGGGATGACATTGGCCATCTTCCATGCAGATGGGGTCTGGATGGTGCCGAGGCTTGGTGTGACTACAGTGTGTAATGGAGCTGGGAGCACATGCCTGAGTTCATGTAGAATGTGGACAGGGATGTTATCAGGTCCCATGGATACTTACATTTGTTGCCTTTCAGTAGGCAATATGTACCTGCTCACTGGTGATGAGGGGAGGGGTGTGGGTGCTGTGCATATCCACCTATAGTGATGCTGAGTCAGGGGGGTGAGGTTTGCCCTAAACATATCTGCAGCAGGTTGACTATAGCTATGTTGTGTGTGTATGTGGTCTGATTGACCACCATTACAGGGTGGGTTGGTTTGTTGCCTCTGAGACTGCAGACATATGTGAAGATGGCCTTGTGATTGGCCTTGTTGGATGTGTCCAATTTGTACTCATAGTTAGCCTTACAGTAATCCACTTGTGACCTTATATGCTTGTTCAGACAATGGCTGACTTGATGCCAAGTGGGTGCCTGCTCCTACATTGCCCTGTACAGCCAATATAGGGACCAAGTCTATGGTTTGTGTATTGCTGCTTTCCAACAAAGGGGATTATTCTACCTTGGTGGAGGCAGGATTTACAAGTAAGGTATTGCTGAGTCCATGCAGCTATGTAGTTGTTCAAATAGCTGTTTGTAGTAGGCATGGACACAAAGTCATAACACAGTTGGACAACTCTCCAATTTCAAACTGATAATCATGCTTATTGTAGTACCCATGGCTGTGTCAGGGCAATGCAACAACCAGTAGCTGTAGAAATGTCACTCTGCTGGATGCACAGTAACTAGGATTACACATGTGTACAACAAGTATAGCTTATTTAACTGACATTTTGCATCCCATGTCTGTTGTTATGAGGTAGTCAGATACACCCACTCATACTGACATGTGCACAGGTAATATCTGATATAAATTTCTGTTCTGTGTCAGTATGGCACACTGTATTCACACTCTTGCTGCCCAGTCATCCCTCTCAACCCATTACAGCAGGACATCTGTAGGATGCCATACATACATGGGGCGATGGACAAAATTAGTGACACTGTCTCAATATTGCTGTAACACACTTGAGTTATTTGTTAGCAAAGTAGCCTATGCATTGCCAGACATACCCTGGAGGATGTCCAACACTCATATGGCAGGAAGAGAGGGGAAAGGCTAGGAGTGTGGTACTGAGGGTAAGAACTTTAAATGTTGGCAGTAAGACTGGTATAGGGACAGAGCTAGCTAATATGATGGCCAGAGGAAGGTTGATATACTGTGTGTTCAAGAGACCAGATGGAAGGGGAGTACAGCTAGGTGTATCAGAGGCAGGTCACAATTACGCTATCATGGTGTGGATAAGAAGAGAACGGTTGTAAGGGTTATCCTGAAGGAACAGTATGCCAAGAGTGGTTTTGGAGGATGAAATGAATGCCTGATAGACTGATGTTTATGAAGCTGGAAATCGATGGTGTAATGATGAATATTGTTAGTGCATATGCTACGCAAGTTGGTTGTGTGATGGATGAGAAAGAGAAATGTGAAGTCAGTTGGATGACATGGAGATGACTATACCCAAGGGTGAGAAAGTGGTGATTGCAGCAGTTTTCAATGGGCATGTTGGTGAAGGGAACAGAGGGGATGAGGAAGTGATGGGTATGTATGGTGTTAAGCAAAGGAATCCAGACTGTGAAATGGTAGTGGATTTTGTAAAATGGATGGACATGGCTGTGGTGAATACGTACTATAACAAGAGGGAGGAGCATAGGGTGACATATAAGAGTGGAGGAAGATGCCCACAGGTGGAATGTACAATATAGGAGGGCCAGTTTGAAGGAGATTGGAGACTGTAAAGTGGTGACAGGGGAAAGTGTAGTTAGGCAGCATAGAATGTTTGTCTGTAAGATGACGCTGGTGATCCAGAAGAGGAGGCGTGTGAGGGCAGCACCAAGAACCAAATGGTGGGAACTGGAAAAGGGTGATTGTGAGGTGGAGTTCAGTGAATAAAGGAGATGGCTAGAAAGGTGCTTGATGTGACATGTGGCTGGAGAAAGGAGTACAGGGAGACTTGGTGGTGGACTGAGGAAGTACAGGACAGTATACTGACAAAGAGGTTGTGGAAAGAGGAGTGGGATTGTCAGAGAGATGAGGAAAGTAGTATAAGCAGATGAGGTGCATGGCAAAGAGTGAGGTGGCAAAGGCTAAGGATGAGGCATATAAAGAGTTGTATGACAGGTTAGACACTAATGAGGGATGAAAGTACCAATTGGCTAGACAGCAGGAATGAGCTAGGAAAGATATGCAGCAAATAAGGGTGATAAAGGATAATGAGGGAAATGTACTCAAAAGTGAGGAGAGTGTGTTGAGCATATGGACAGAGCACTTTGAGTGGCTGATGAATGAAGAAAATGAGAGAGAGAAGGTTGGATGATATGGGTATGGTGAATCAGGAAGTGCAACAGTTTACCAAGGGGGAAGTGAGGATAGCTATGAAGAGGATGAATACTGGAAAGCCTGTTGGTTCATATGACATACCTGTGGAAACATGGAGGTGTTTAAGGGAAATTGCAGTGGTGTTTTTAACCAAATTGTTTAATGATATCTTGGAAAGTAAGAGGTTGCATGAGGAGAGGAGAGAAAGTGTTTGGGTACCATTTCAAGAATAGGGTTGATGTGCAGATCTGTAGTAACTACAGAGGGATAACATTGATCAGTCACAGCATGAAGTTATGGAAAAGAATAGTGGAAGCTAGGCTAAGCAGGGAACGATGAGTAGTGGTCTACAGTATGTTTTCATGCCAGGAAAGAGAACTACAGATGTGATGTTTGCTCTGAGAGTGTTGATGGAGAAATACAGAGTAGGTCAGGAGTTGCTTTGTGTCTTTCTGGACTTAGAGAAAACATATGACAGGGTGCCTAGAGAGGAGTCGTGGTTTTGTAAGAGGAAGTCATGGGTGGCAGAGATATATGTAAGAGTGGTACAGGATATGTACAAGGGTGGTGTGACAGTGATGAGGTCTGTGGAGCAAGTGACTGATGTGTTTAAGGTGGAGGTGGGATGACATCAGGGATCATCTGTGAACCCTTTCTTATTTGCAATGGTGATGGACAGGTTGACAGCAAGATTATACAGGAGTCGCCATTGACTACGATGTTTGCAGATGACATTGTGATCTGTATTGAGAGTAGGGACCAGATTTACAAGATCCTGGAGAGGAGGGAATATCCTCTAAAGAGGAGAGGAATGAAGGGCAGCAGGACTAAGACAGAATATCTGTGTGTGAATGAGAGGGAGGATAGCGGAATGTTGAGGATGCAGGGAGTAGAGTTGGCAAAGGTAAATAATTGGGATCAACATTTCAGAGTAATGACGACTGTGGAGGACAGGTGAAGAAGAAAGTACAGGCAGGATGGAGAAGGGTGGAGAAGAGTGTCAGGAGTGATTTGTGACAGATGACTACTAGTAAAATTGAAAGGGAAGGTCTACAAAAAAGTAGTGAGACCAGTTATGTTATATGGGTTGGAGACAGTGGCACTGACAAAAAGGCAGAAGTCAGAGCTGGACGTAGCAGAGCTACAGATGTTAGGATTTGCACCAGGTGTGATGAGGGTGGACAGGATTAGCAATGTGTATATGAGAGGGTCTGCCCATGTTGGACGGTTTTGAGACAAAGCCAGAGAGGCAAGACTACATCAGTTTGGACATGTGCTGAGGCGAGATGCTGAGTGTACAGGGAAAAGGATGGTAAGGATGAAGCTGCCAGGTAAGAGGAAAAGAGGAAGGCGTCAGATAAGGTTTCTGGATTTGGTAAGAGAGGACATGCTGGTGGTTGGTGTGACAGAACAAGATGCAGAGGACAGGCAGATCTGCCAATGATTTGCCAGACATAACACAACTCTATGAGTAAATGACTACAAATATGCAGCACACATATGGTCAGTGTGCATAATACTGGACAGTTTAATGGTATGAGCTCAGTATATCACATGCAGTTCAACACACACATCTGCAACAGTACTTTACTATGCAAATACCATGTACAGGTCTCTCACATTTCTGAGACAAACAAGTATATCATAGTTGTATTTACAAGTACGATATGGATATGTATGACATCCCAGTAGCTGGCCTAGCATTGTCGCAGTCAGTATTGTTCCATACACACTCTCCAATAGTAGTCTTATGTGAGCCATCCTTTCCTGGGGTGACTCAGGGGCCTGACCTATGATCTATGTCACTGCAGACAGACACAGATGCTATGCCCATATGTTCTGATCAGCAATATATCAGTACAGCAAGTCTTGTTGAGACATGTATGTTAAACTTCCTATTTCCCAATATTACGTACCCCCTACTGCAGTCCATTACATGCTTACTTGTTTGACATACCTGTTTTATTTTTTTAAAGTGTATGTGGTTATATCCTTCTTGATTTTTTTTTCTTTTTACTGTTTTATATATATATATATATATATATATATATATATATATATATATATATATATTTATATTATGTATATATTTTCAATATATATGCATCTCCATGCATATATACATGTGTATATGTATAAATACAAAACCTGACTGATTCTATGGAATATTTTCCCTACTGTTGAATGACTCAACTGCATGATATGTTTGAAAAAGCATCAGCAATCCTTAGAGCTCAAATGGTGTTGGGGTACATTGCTCTAACTGTGGTATACAGAGCCCTGGGTTTGAAAGTTGGCAGTGCTGATTATTTTATTGCTAGGCAGAACAGTGGCTGATGGAAACAGAGTGATAAAAGCAGTTTTAATCAGTTGTAAGTTGGTTTGCATGGGTTTGTGTGACGCTAAGCGATGCCAACACATGTTTAAAAGTACAGATGCTTAATCTGTGTTAGCTTCACTTAGCGACATTTACCAGTGTGCAGATCAACTTAGCTGAGCTACCTGCTGCTTAGCATTGGTGTTTGAGCTATGTTGATACTTGCTAAGCATAGCTGAGCCTTGCTAACCATTGCTCACAATTCATTCTTATAAAATATTTATTTTATTTATTTTATTTTACATTTGTTAACCGGGGGTGTCTGACTGAGCCGAAAAGGCCCTTTTTCAGCAGAGGCCCGGGGAGAAAAGCTCCACAAAGAAAAATTACAGACACATTTAGTTATTTAGACATAATCAGTATACACACAAATTCCAAGAGACATGTTTTTACAGTGGTATGCGGCACAAACAGTTACAGTTACAGTTTTATATATATTTATATATATATATATATATATATATATATATATATATATATATATATATATATTATACTATATTATAATAATAATAATAAATTATATTATTATAATATTGTCATAATTATAATATTATATCCTTATAATCTTATTATATTATATTTTTATATATACTTTTTTATATATTTCTTATAAAATATAAAATGTGCTTTCATTGCAGTAGTAAGAGGTGTTACTATACTGTATGGGACATGTGTATGCATGCGTGGTTTCACATGTTATATTCGCTTACACTTCCATTTTACACCAGCTATACTATCCTGGGTGACAAACACAACTTACCACATATTTTAATATGAAAATAGTACATTTAACACTACTTTCCCATGTAAAATTGGATTACCTGTTGTAGTATTCAAACCGTGTATGCCCGCATGCAAACCTGAGACTCTGATCATTGCACTACCTTGGTTTGGGGATTTGAGCTGTATATTATTATTTATCTCCTATTGCATATGAATATTATATTATTATATTAAATGGAGGGAATTGAGGTTTTCAGCCATGTCATTGAGGACTGCTGTCATGACATAATGGCATACATTTCAGTTTCAGACTCGTATCCTTTAGAACATCCATGCTAATGCATAACCTGTTTTCTATCAACTTTCTGTCTGTCCTCTGTGCAGAAGGGATGACACCGGTGCTCAGGCTGTCATTGACTACACTGCAGAATGAGTCTGAGAGCCCATGCCTGTGTTCATGTAGGATACAGCCAGAAATGGTATCAGGCCTATGGAGAGCTGCATGTGTTGCCTTTGAGAGGACATTCCAGACCTTCTTCCTGATCATGAGGGGAGGGGTTAGGTGCTGTACATGCACATGTGTACCTATGGGAAGACAGGGGGGTGAAGTTTACACTTCACCTGTCTGCAGCCAGTTGCCTATATCTCTGGCATATGTTTATGTGGTGTTATTGACCACCACTACAGAGCAGATATGTGTGCTGCCTCTGGAATTGCAGACAAATGTCTAGAAGGCCTAGTGATTGGCCTTGGTGGATGTATCCAGTTTGCACTCAAAGACAGCCTTAGTGTACATCCCATGTGAACTTATTTGCTTATGCTGAACAAGGTGGCATGGTTGGCAATGAGGCACCTGTTCATTCTTGGCCCGTCCTGTGATTATTTCCACCTATGATGGTAGTTGTGTATTGCTGCTGTCCACCACAGGCATTCAGCCTACCTTGAGGGGGTTGCTGTTGTCCTGTCAGGTGTTGGTGAGGTCATACAGCTATGTAGGTGCCCACATACTATTGTGGTGTGGGCCTGGACACTGCTGCTACTTCCAACATATGGGAGGTCCTTCATGTGGGTTTTGCCCCTTTTCCTTGCCTGTGCAGGGGGCATTATGGAGGTATGGGAGCTACAGCTTCACAGACAGTAAGTGGGAATACCTCACATGAGAGGACATGTGGAGACAGCCAAACAACATGGGGGCAAAGCTCCAGGATTGGGTATAAATTGTATGTCATTAGTGCTGTTATACACATGGAGGGCTGCTAGATTGACAGGGTTCATCTGGACATGCACTTACTGAGTGACTTGGCATCTGACAGTGATATGCCTCTGACATACCTCTCAACTGGCATGTTGTCCACCGAATGGCAAGATGTTTGCCTGTTATGTTTGGTTGGTTCCTCGAACAACGTCTGTGTTTTGGGGTCGGTAGGATAATGTAAGCATTGTTGTCACTAACTGTTGACATCCATTGGTGTTCCAGACATCACATCCTTCAGGGATGTTATGTTACAACAAATGTAACACCAGCTACTGTTTCAGTTTGTAATACCTTATGTGTGATATGTCCCTCTTTCCGGCCCCCTGTCTCCCAAGTATGTCACGAGTTGTCCAGATGTCCTGCACTATGAGGTGCAGAGGTATGGTATTTTATTAATTACAGACTGCACTCAAGTTATCATCCCAGTGACCTAGCAGACTCCTGACCATAGTATGCGGTAGTGGCCATGATTATGGTTCCACACCCTGGAAATTCTGTGCAAATCTCTACATATGACAGTTATGTATGTCTGACCACTGTGAACAGACTGCCAAGATTGTGTAGCAGTGTTGTGTGTAGATGTTTGTTGGGCTAGGTAGGGAAAGTAGCAGATGTGAGTGCCATACATCCTTTGCCTATCTGACTGTGCATGCTGCTATGGCTGCTGACGGTCTATCAGGTCTGTATGCTTGTAGGTGCAAACTCTGAAATGTCCTGTAACACCTCAGGATTCCCAGTACACTGTGATTTTGGCCAGTATATGTCAGTTTACTGTGTGACTGTCAATCAAGATATGTTTGTTCAAACAGTCGTTCTACTCTGGAGTTCAGTTTGGGTACTGGTATGTTGTTGTGACTGTGGTTCAAATGTTTTTGGGTGGACATTTTTGCACCACTATCTGCTTTGCACTATGGTTCCATCCCTGTAGTGCATGCTATATTTGAATATACATGTGCAATTGCCCAGAGCTGATGTGGGGGATTGTCATGTTGGTCTCACTGTGCTTCATAAGGTGCTGAGTGACATGTTTGGCAGCTGTCAGGGGATTTCCATTCTGTTACATGACTGCATTCATACCTCTACACTGTCCAGAAGCCTAGACACTGTCCAGGTGTGTGGCTAATATGTTTGGTCTGTCCCCCAGACAGTTGTGTCCTTGGCTAATCAGTAGGGCACTCTGGGAAATGCAGTCAGTACATGATAACAGCCATTGGTGTTACTGACTTCATATTGCTCAGAAAAGATATGTGACAACAAATCAAGTAACACCAGCAACTGTCTAAATTTATAACAGCAATATGTCCAATATACCCCTGTGTTTAGGCCTCTGTCCCCCAATTATGTCAGCCTTTGTCCAGATGTCATGCACTAAGAGGTTCAGAGGTATGTAGTATCATTATTGATTGCCTTCATTACTGCTACCATCCCAGTGATATCATAGACCCCCAGACATGTAACAAGGAAGCAGCCATAGATATGACTCCTGTGCCTATACATTCTGTGGTAAAATGTACATTTGAGAAGTCTGTATATGTCTGGCCATTAACAGACTGTCAGGACTGTGTAGCTGTGTAGTGTATAGATGTTATTAGGGCTGTGTAGGGAGGGGTACATGTGAGTGTAATGGGCCCTTTCTATCTGACTGTGCATGCTGCTCTGGTTTCTGGTTCCCTATAGCCTGCATATGTTTGTATGGGCAAACCATGACATGTCCCATAACACCTCCGGATTCCCACTACACTGGGACTTGGGGCAGTATATGTAGGGGCAATGTCTGAGTGGCAAATGGGATATTGTTGCTCACACAGTCATTATACTGTAGTGCTCAATTTGATTATCTGTATATCACTGTGACTGGGGTGCAATTGGTTGTGGGTATGCACTTTCACACCAGTGTCTGTTTTCCACTAGTGTTACATCCCTGTAGTGCCTGTTATATTTGCAAATGCATGTGTACAGCCTTGAACTGGACTTGGAGTGTTATGTCAGTCTGATTGTAGTTTGGATGTTATTTGGTAGCTGAGTGTAGTTTCCCTAATGTTTTATGTCCACATATTCATAGGATATCCATTTGTCTGGTCGATATCTTTGGTCTGGTCCCCATAACTGTTGTGTATTCCTGACACATCAGTGGGATGATGTGGGGATTGGGGTTAATAACTAATGAGAAGCAGGTGAGTCCCAGACATGTGATATTTTAGTCAATATATGCTAGGATATACAGTGTTTCTACATCAACTTTCTCAGCTTATTTACTCATGTATTTTGGATACGTCCCTATTTTCATGCCTTTGTCCTTCCCACTTTGTCAGGCTTGGTCCATATTCCTTACACTAAGGGGTTCTGAGCATACCTCTCCACTGCCAGGATTTTCACAGAATGTCCAGATGTATGGCCCATAAATTTGTTCTGTTCCACAATTTATTTGTATTCGTCTGGTAAACCACTGTGATGATCCAAGGATTTATGTCAGTAAATAATGACATAATATTTCAGTTTCCATTCTCATGTCCTTCAGTAATTGTCTGCTGAAATGCACCCTGTTGGTGTAGTAAATGTCTTTGTTTCTAACAGTGCTATTTGAAATATGTCTCTATATGTGGCCCATTCTCCCTGTTTTACAGTCTTTGTACAGGTTTCTTGCACTAAGATGTTGAGAGGGATGTTTCTGAGGTCTGGCTGCACTGCATGTTATGTACTTACATATATATATATTCATCTCTTTCTTTATATATTTATATATGTATATCTATATTATGCATCTATTTCATATATATGTTTCAACAGACATATATATGTATATGTCTATATACAACACATAAATGATTCCACAGAGCTTTCTCCCCAATGTAGTATGCCTCTATTGCATAATATGTTTGAAAAAGCAGCATCCTATAGCTTAGGTGGTGTAGTGGTACATTGCTCTGACCATAGTGTACAGGGTCATGGTTTTGAGACGTGGGACTGATTTTTTTTCCTTAATGTTAAATGACAAGAATGCATGATATGTTTGTTAAAGCATTACAGATTGATACAGCTGAGATGGTATAGTGGTATGTTGCTGTGATTGTAGATCATAGCATCCTGGGTTTGAGGCTTGTCAGGGCTGACTGTTTTGTTTCTGGGCAGAACAAGGTCTGATGGATACAGAGTGATTAAAGCACTTTTAAGCAGTTGAGAGCAGGTTTGCATGGGTTTGCGTGATGGTAAGCGATGCCAAGCGATGGTTAATCCATTTTAGCTTCACTTACCACAACATAATCCTGCTTACCTCTGCGGTAATTTTTTTAAAAGAAAAGAAAAAGGGTTGATAGGAAAGTGGTGAAAAAGGGGCATACAGAGGGAAGTACAGTATGAAAGGTAGCTATGGATGTGCAGGATGGGTGCAGGATAGGTCCATAGCTGTCCATTTCTTCTACAGCAACAGCTGTGAATTTCTACAAATTTGGAGGTGAATTTGAACACTTAAACCCCTGAGAGAGGGGTGAGGACAACAGAAATGTGTTGTCAAGCCAATTGGACCAGATCATGTGTGTCCAGTGGACATGTGTGCAAAATGGTCAGCTATGTATGGAAGCATATTTTTTTTGGGGGGGGGAACAGATGCCCCTTTTTTTTTTAAGGTGAGAGTGGGATGTTGAGAAAGGATAGTAGGTATATCTGGGGAGGTATGTTGGGTAGGAAGACAGACAAGACAGAAGACAGGGGCAGTATATGACACATGTGGGGGGGTTAACACCTTGGATGGGGAGGGTGGTTGGGAATCAGATCCCCGTGAGCCCCCAAATGGATACAGTGGGACTGAGGTCCCCACCCATGGGCAGTCACCACGGCCCCTTCATGGCCCCAAAGGTGGCTGTGCTGGAGGCTGGACAGGAGGGGCAGGCTGACCCTCAAGATGCACCAGGCAGCCCTCAATCTGGCCCAGCTGTCCACCAAACTAATTCTGGATGGTGCTACACACCAAACCCCAGACCTAGCTACAGGTGGCGGTTTCCTGTCCGCACCTGTGCCTGGGGGGGTGAGCCCCATCTCCTGAGGCATTTCCACTTGAAGGTGGTGCAGGACCAGCAGATGATTAGGTCCTGAGTTGGGTCCCAGATGTGCTGTGGCCCAGTGCCATGCCCAGATGAGGTGTGACAGGCGGATCCGCCGGGATCTGACTTCCCAGATGTGCTATGGTGTTGAAGTTTTACAAAATATGTTGGTTAGTCATGAATAAAACATTTTAAAATTAGTTTTAACAGCATACATGGGTGTTCCAATTAACCCAAAACAGATTTGAAACAGTTGCCTAGCAAACAGAACACATGCGTAAATGGAATAACAGTAGGCATCATAATGGCATGCAAGTTACATTGATAGCAGCAGGCCACCAATGATAGTATTTGAACGGGGAACATTAATAATAAAGCAATTCAATATTTGTAGAACAATAGGACACATGTCCCAACAGTAGTTTTGGAGGAAAACATACCCATTGATTATCTGTATGAATTATTGCTGCAGATAGGGTGGGGGAGAGAGAGGGATGTCCACTCACAACTGTATAGGCTTTGATTGTTCACAACTGTACTGATCACTACTCTACTCATTACTTTTCAGGTATCACCTAACTTTACATCTGCCTATGGCCTGGGGGTGGGCAGTGGAATGTTTGTACACATTGTATTACTAAAGCCTTCTTAAAGCTAATACATAAATTTCCTTACCTGGCAGACTTGTGGAGGAACTATCTGTTAACACTACTTGACTGTTTCGACAGATATTCACATATTCAAGGTTACATATGTGAGACTGACAGGGGTGCCCTGCACTCATGCTGTGTGCATGTGCTACTGCCATACTCCACCTGGATTTCTATCTGTCACCTTGGATATTGGCAGAGATGACCACTAGCCATGATAGCGCGACACTTGAGGAACATGTATCAGAAGAAACCACTTGGTGTATGTACTTATCTTGCTGTCATTTGCAGCCTTGGGGGTGGACAGTGGAAGTGTTGAACACAGTGTATTATTACAGCCTTCTTACAGCTAACAGAAACATTTTCTTACCTGGCAGACCTGTGGAGGAAATTTCTGTTAATGCTACCTGACTGTTTCTACACATATTCTCATATTCTTGGGTTAAATTATGCATACATCTTACTACCACTCCCGGGATTCGAACCGTGCCTGTGCAAAAAGGTACGACAAGGTTGTGTTTCAACACAAGGAACTATTGAGGAACTACTGTCTCTTGATTGACTGTTGTCTGCCTAATAATCTCTTGGTTGGACAATCTGACCTTGTAATTCTGACATTCATGCACGGAAGATAGTTCTTGTACTGTGTATTACTACTTTGACATATTACAGTCTGGAAAGCAGTGGTTAACACAAAGCACTGCTGTAGGAGATACAGTATAATAGTTTACAAATTACTATTCAGGGATCAGATCTTGGTGCATGGAACATTTCATATAGTTGTTCTCCTGTTTTACAGCTCCACAATCTTTGTCAGATGAGCCTCAATTAATTCATGCTGCCAGAGCCATAGTTGCTGTGCAGAACCTGTATACATTTAGATTCATCCACCACATACCAAAGTAAATGCAACAGTCTCGGGTTTTTAGTTTTATTGAAGGGTACTGGCACTCATTGATAGATACCATGTACATCAGTAATACTCTGCTAATGTCTCATTTATTCATTACACACAGTACACATTTTAACCTACTAGCTGTTAACATCCTACTCCTTTCTATTTATTTGCCCTGAATACTGCAAGCTAGATTTGTACTCACCAGCAACCTGGCACAGACTTAGCAACCTGCTGGCATGGGCATCTATGTTCACAGCCCTCTCATCTGCAGCTGTACAGGAGATAAAAAAAATGTATGCATACCTATCAATCACATGCGTAGGCTGGACTTTGGTAAACACTAACTGATATGGATACACACTTCTGGGACATTCTGTGTCCGTGCGTCTTGGGTCCACTGGTCCAAGATCTCCCTCTTCTTTTGCTTGAGGTCAGCGAAATGGTGCTGGACCTGCTCCAGTTCGAGGGATGTCAGTAACACTGGTGAAATCACGTGCAAGATGGTCCCAGGCCACCACTTTATATTGGGGAATCCTGGTACTGTCCCAACAGCAGTTTCTTCTAATGGTCTTTCACTAGGAGTCCAACCATGACCCTGGGCTCCTGAATGCCTCGGCATTGCACCTGAAAGCGCGAACCCTCTCCCATGCCAGCCATTGTGCCTGCAAGGATGAGCTACAACTGGTTATGGCTGTATTCTCACCTGTGATGTTTAAATAGAGCCAAATTCCCACCCTTTGCCATCATTGGACCATTTTGAATATACTGAACTAAGCTAAGCAACAAGCAAACCCGCTTAGCTAAGGGTGGCAGTGCTTAAAGGGATAGATGTTGAGCGCTGCTTACCAATGCACAAATCCACTTAGCTGGACTACTTATTGCTTCAAATCTGCACTAAATGTTACCTTAGACCCCAGTCGACCACCCCACGTCAATAAGGCAGAAATAATTTCTACCAAGCTCCAAATTAAGAAAAACGAAAAACGAAAGCATAAATATAGTCTGTGTGTATATTCCACAAGGGAATAATACCAATTCCCTAGAAGACATCCTCCAATGGTTAGCTAGCAACTATCTACAAGAAACAATGGTAATAGAAGACCCTAACATCGACTGGAACACTTGTTCTTCTCAATTTCCTACCACCCATGTAAACCTGTATGGATTCACACAGGTTATATTCACCCCACCAGGATAGGAAAACTCAACCAAAAAGATAATATACTGGATTGGATGCTAATCAATAGCCACCCCAAATGTATTCTTTGGGGGTCATCCCAGATGACCTCAGTGACTACTTTCTTACCTTTATCTGCAAATACAAATGTAATTACTCCCAGCAGCCCACCTACAGAACAATAAGAAATAGTAAAATCTTCAATCCTAGCAAGTTTCAGGACAAACGTAGGGCATACAACTGGGCTGCACTAAAGCACCTGCCCCTAGATAAAGCTATTTCCCAATTTAACAATAAATTTCTCACCATCCTCGATTCTCATGCTCTCGCTCGTTCCACGAGGGTAAAAACAAAATATGCCCCGTGGCTCTCTAAAGAAACTAAAACAAAAATCATAGTCAGAAATAAGACATGGGCAACATGGCGTGCTTCAAAAGACCCTATAAATCAAACCAAATTTAGACAACTAAGAAATGAGACAAAACGAGCTATTCTATTAGATAAAAAAACACTTCCTCCATCTCCAGCAAGGGAACCAAAATAACCCCCAAAAATTCCAGGCAGGGATAAATAAATTACTGCACCCAGGTCAAACCACCACTACACCTCCCTCAGCCTCTACTGATAAACTATCAGAGGATGTTGCTAACACCTTTAATAATTTCTTTACTGAAACCATCCAAGCCCTTGCAAGCCAAATACCCCTTAACTCCTCTAACCCACTGGATAGAAATCCCAGCTCCCAGCCCTCCTTTAGCTTCTAACCAGTCTCTACATCTTTCATTCGTTCATTACTCAATAAATTAAAACCTACTACCCTAGCTGCAGGCCTTCTCCCAGCTGAATATTTGAAAAAGCTGCTGATACCGTAGCATACCCTGTTTCCATTCTAATTAATCATTCCATATCAGAAGTCTCAGTCCCCTCTATCTGGAAAATATCTTGTGTCATACCCCTCCATAAAGATGGTAACTCTACTGAGTTATCCAATTATAGACACATAGCCATCTTATCACCTCTGGGAAAAATAATGGAAAAATACATCCATAAACAACTCCTGTACTTTCTAACCCCAAACAACCTACTGGCTAACTCCCAGCATGGCTTCAGAGCATATCATAGTACCACCACAGCTCTCCTCACCTTCTCTAATGCAATAAACTATAACAGGAACAACAACAAGCTATCTTCAGCCCTTTTCTTGGACATGTCCAAGGCTTTTGACATGGTTAACCACAATCTTCTCATCAACACCCTGGCAACAATGTCCCTAGGTAATCACTCTCTCTGATGGTTTGAATCCTACCTTAACAAAAGACAACAATCTGTCTTATGGCAGAACAAACTCTCAAACCTCCTACCCAACACTCTCGGTGTCCCACAGGGGTCTATCTTGGGACCACTTCTGTTTTCTATTTTTATCAATGACCTCCACACTGTAATCCCTGAAGCCATCTGCATTCAATATGCAGATGACTCAACACTGATCTGCACTGGCACCTCGCAAACAGAGCTGCTATCAATAACTCAGAGTACTGTCAACCTAGTAGAGAACTGGCTTGCCGCTCGCTGTCTGATTCTAAATCCTAATAAAACATAGCTCCTACTTTTCACCCCCACTCAAAGATCCATGGTGTTATCTCTCTCCATTAAGGCTAATAACGGTACCATTATCTCTCCAGATGCCCATACAAAACTGCTAGGGGTTATTATAGACAACAATCTTAAGTTTAATGTGCACGTCAACAAAACAATCCAAACCATTAACAGAAAACTGGGCTCAGTATATAAGATAAAGCCATTCCTTACCCCATATGCTAGGACCTCCATTGCCCACTCCCATCTACTCTCTACACTCCACTATGCTTTCCCTTTACTTGCCAACCTAAATAAATCTGATCTTAACAAACTCTTAAGCTGCTATAATAACATATCTAGATTTGCAACTCGTCTACCCTATAGAACATATCATTGTAAAAAATCTAAATTATCTCAGATGGCTAGAGCTACCCAGGCAGATTCAGTACAATCAACTCATTGTTGCTCACAAAGTACTTAACCAACCAGATAATAAAGTGCCCTGAAAAACATCATCTATCCCCACTCCAACTCCAGATCACTCCAGTCATCAAATAGACTATTAGTGCAAACCATCAAATCCAACAACTCAGCTGGTGACTCCCTGTTCCTGTTTGCCAACTCTGCTGGCAAAATTTGGAATTCCCTTCCTGCTAACATTACCCTGGATACCACCATATCTCAATTTAAAATAGCTCTCAAGGAGTATCTCAAGTCTCAATGGATATGCCCCTGCTCCAAGCCTGAATAAATCTTTATGCATACTGGTGTACCAATCCTATGTCTGTAAGTGGTACTCAAATATCTTTGTTAAGCCAGTTTAGAAGATTGTTAGACTGTACAAATTTAACTGGACTATAAAATGTGGTATATTTCCATAAATTTAGACTGTAAAATGTGTTATATTTGTTTTATGTTATGATTACTCCTGTTCTATATGACATTGCAATGATTGTATTGTATATGTATACCTTTGGAGCTTTTCTCCCCGGGTCTCCACTGAAAATGGACATATATTTAGTAGGACTATCCCGGTCAACAAATGTAAAATAAAAAATAAATAAAATAAATAAATAAACATTATATTTAAGCAATGCGTATACCAACTAAGCATAACTGAGCACTACTTAGCATTGTTCACATTTCATTTTGTAAAGTATCAGGGCTGTGGGATTGATTCATTATTACTGACATATTATAAGTTATGTTTACGTTCCATGACATCCCCCTATGTGCTTTCATTAAATTATATTTTCATGTGACTATACTGTATAGAGCACTTGTGTTTATATGTGGGTTTCACATCTTTTCTAGACTTACATCTCACTTTTGGACCTGCTACACTACCCTGGTTGACAAAAAACAGTTGCTACATAATTTAAGTTTACAAAACTAATTTTAACACTACTTTCTCATAGAAAAATAAGTTGTTTGTCTTGGTACTAAAACTGTGAACACCTGCATGTAAGCCAGAACTCTCACCACTACATTATCTCAGTTTGGAAATTTTACTTCTATATTTGCATTTATCTTCTATGGGATATTTAAGCTATGCTAAGCGGAGGGCCATAATGCATACACCCACTTAGCTATGCTTAAATATTCCTTAGACTAGAAAAAAAGTATATACTATTATTATATTATTATGTTTAATAAGTGAGTCTTGTGGTATTCTGACAACTCATTAAGGACTGCAATCATGAAATAATGGCATACATTTGACTTTCAGGTTTCTATCCTTCAGGGACTCCTGCTAATGCATATCCTGTTTTCTATCAACTTTCTAAGTGTGTGAGGGCAATTTTTCAGATGTACCCCTATTTTATTATTTATTCCCCCCATTATTTGTGCCTTTGTCTACATGCACTGCTGTAAGGGAATATTGGTATACATTTGTTTTCAGACTTCTACCCTTCAGTAATTCATGTTAATGCATGACCTGTTTTCTATCAACTTTCTATATTTAGTGGGCAATATATGTGTTTCGTCCCTTTTGAGGGCTTTATCCCCCATTATTTGAGCATTTGCACATATTTCCTGCTGAAGCAGGTTGCAGAGGTGTTGTACAGCACTTTGGCAATGCAGTCACAGAACCTGTCACACACCCCCTGCATTGCTTTCTTCATGCTAATGTTTATTTCAGTGTCTGTGGACACTGAAATGATCATTATTTCATTTCAGTGTTCGTAGACACGGACATAATGGCATAATATTAGAGTATTATGCCAGATCGATTTAGAAAGTGCCATACAACACTTTCTGAGTGAAGAAGGCATGT
Organism: Protopterus annectens; assembly: GCF_019279795.1. Taxonomy (NCBI): domain Eukaryota; kingdom Metazoa; phylum Chordata; order Ceratodontiformes; family Protopteridae; genus Protopterus; species Protopterus annectens. The sequence continues at coordinate 1,459,185,779 of NC_056737.1, forward strand.
TCAGTGTCCATGCACTACTTGGACATGCCCCCTGCACTTGCTCAATGTTCGTGTCTGTATAGGGAGTACAGCAGTGCGCCTTCATGAATATGCAAGGTGCCCTGCTGTGCTAAACAGACATGAACCATTCCTTGCAAGAATAGTTTTATTCTTGCATGGAATTTATTGAATCCAGGAGTTTATTTTTTATTTTATTTGATGTTCAATGTTTCAAAATTTCAATTATATGGCTGAGGACCATATGATGTCCAAAGTTTTTAAACTTCAATCATCTGAAGTAGTCCCAACGTAACAATAACAAACAAAAAACACCTTTTATCTTTGCATTATCAATCGTGTCTTTGTGATATGTTGATTGCATACTTCATGATCTTGAGAGGAATTAGGATGTCAACCATCCATCCTGAATAAAATGGATAGTCCAAATCTGGTGGGATAAGTTAGAAAGCAAACTGTTTGGATGATCCAGTCAACCACATGGGCAGAATATATTGTTCATACAGAGTGGGGCTGTAAACCAAGTTCATGCTCCCTGGATAATGGTTACCTCTGGTTTGCTCTCACCTCCTCCCACACTAATGCCTCCACTGGATGAGGAAACAGGGAGTCAATAGCTTTTGGAGGGGGACTGATGGCTGCAAACAGGGAGGCAAAATGTATTTAGAAATATATCATTGCTCATTGAGTCATGAAATTCAAACTCATGCTAGATTCTATTTATTTTGGTAAGATTATTTGAAAAGAATCATGTAAAAAATAAGGATGAAATATGAAGTCTCCTGTACTGAAAGCTCTAACAATGCAAGAGCAGCATTATCTGCATTTTTCATCTGAAAACCCAGCTGTGTTTAATCAGTAGTAGCAACAGTCCTGAACATGTTCACGTCAAAAATGCTTGTATATTCAAACATAGCATACCTCTCTTTTGATGTTTTCAGTGGCTAATCCTTTCAGATGTACTTCAGAGGTATGCTTTGCCAAAGCTCATAAGGTAAATGTCAGTTTTACATTAATTTACTAAGTGAATACCCTGCTGTTCTTATATTTCCAAATGTCTATACTCTGTATTGCAGCTGAATATCCTACCACTGTTATTTAATAATTCTGGAATGCTTCTTTGGCATGAGTGAGAGATGTTGCTCATCACTCCTATTTTTTTCAGTGTGCTCCTCAAATAAATGTACACTTCGCACAGCATAAATTCATTTTTATGTGAAAACACACCATTGTTCTTTTGAAATGCTATCAAGTGATTCAAGTTTGGTGATAAAATGTGGAAGTGTCCAATGCTGTAAGAGATGATGAGGTAATGTTTTCCAGGAAACCTACTTACATATTTTGCTTGAACAACTTGTTAATGCCCAACTGCTTCATAATGCAACAACAATCATCTTTACATTTATTTTTTTAAAACTGCAGTGACCAAGTTAGCTCCCAAATTCATAGCTGGAATGTTGCAAGTAGCCACAGATTTTCTGCCCTAGTTGCTGTTCTTATGTTCCACTGATTATGATTACAGTCATGATATTAGCACTCAAAGACATTGTCAGTGTCAAATAAGTTTTCCTAGGGCTCTTAAACAGGGGTCATTTCACATAGTCTTCAAATAAGCTATTAATACCAAATAAGCTGTAAATTCCCAATTTTTTTGTTTTGAAGATGGACATAAAATTTACTTTGCATCCTGGCATATAGCTATATCATACTAGTCTGGGGAAGTGGGAGTTTGAACTTGTACCAGCAAATAAGCTTGTGCTTTCTTGGAAATTCCTATTTACACCTAATTCTACTCTCTGAGATGACTTAAGAAAGTCACTTTATGTTTTATAGCTTTCTCCACTAAACTGCTGACTGGTAACTAACAGCATTCTTGCTGTACTATTTTAACACACCTTAGGAGCAGAGTATTTTCAACTCTGGTGCATCCCAAAACTTTATAAACCCTCCTATAAAATATCAGCTCATATTGACAAAACTTTTTGGATGCTACAATCCCTCTATGGCCTAGGATGGCTTTATTTTGTTTACATTTCATTAATATTTTATATCTATAGCATCTCAGAGTATTTTTTTAGAATAATTTTCAAAATAAGGTTGCAATTTTGTTAGAAAAAAAGGTACTGATATTCAAAGAAATAAAAAAAATGCATTAGAAAGTAAGTCTGAGCCTAAAATTGAAATTAGTACACACCGTAACAAAATATATATATATCAGATTTAGATTTAATACTAGTGGATCAGCTGAATTTGGAAAGGATGCCAGCTTGATAAACAGTGACCCAGGAAACTTATGAGCAAGTACAGGCAGATGAGAAGTATTATAAAAAAGGTGAAAATAAAACAGTGGCAAATGTAAAAACTTGAGTACACAGAAGTAAACAAAGGGAGAGAGAGAGAGAGAGAGAGATGCTAAGCAATGATGCAAACAGAAATGGTACAACAACAAAGGACAGAAAGATGCATGGAAAGGGAAAGTAGTGGGATCAGACAAAGAATTAAAGAAGACAAGAAAAAAATCTGGGCTCTGGCAGGACAGAGAGACAAACAGACATAGCAAGACAAGGTTACAGCAGCAAGACGGCTTTGTTATTGGGGCTATACAAACTAAAATAACAAGAGAAAACAACAGGGCAAAATGAGCATATAAACCCAAAGGCTGCTATCTGGCAAACAGTTCCAAAGTAAATAACAGATCTCAAGATGTTAAGTAAAAAGCATAGAGACAGGTGACAGATGTGAATAAAATTTCAGTGCAATGTAAATGTAAATTTGGAGGGAGAAGGCAACTAAAATAGAATGCTCATTTTTTTCTTATTTTTCTTTCGGGGGAGAAGGCAACTAAAATAGAATGCTCATTTTTTTCTTGTTTTTCTTTCTCAATTACAGAATTGAAAGTGTCATTAATGTTTGAGATAAACAAATATAAGGAAGGAAATCTCAAATGATGGGCAGTCAAATAATAAATGAATGAAAATGAAGAAGAGAAGGAGAAACTTGTATGAAAGCTAGTGGCAAGGAACTATAGAAAATAAATAAATATGGATTGAGGTTCATTAAAGGACTCAAAGAACCAGAAGATAACAGAAACTAAATAGAGCAAACTAAGAAATTGAGATGGGTAATTCAAGGCAGAATTTAAAAGAAAGGCTGCCTGTGGACTGGAGAAGTAAGGATATCATAGGAGAAAGCTGAAATTAGTCAAATAAAGATCAATCAGGAGGTAGGAAAGAAGTAAAGTCTTGAACAAGAAATAGGGAGGGAGGAATTAAAAAGGAGAACAAAGAATGAAGAAATTATGCCATATGACTGCTTCACAGAGTATGAAACAGAGTAAGGCATAAAGTATAATGACTAAGACAATCAAACTATGGAAAAAAGGGGGCATGTTTTAAACAAACAAATAATCTGATGTGGATTTTTTTGGTAGTACTGACTACAACTCGATTAATGTAGAAGTGTGGCACATGAACCATGCAAACCACTTGCACTACTGCCCTGTCATCTACATACACTACAATAGAAGATGAATGTGGTACACAGTGGAGGGTACAGTGTACTAGAGGCACACCAGTTACAGACAACAGTGGCCTTTGGAGATGACCTTTGTCAGTTTGTGTTCATTTTGGATGGAGGAATGGAGGACCACTGTGTTGATGCAGCAGATATCAGCACTCATTTGCTGACCATATTTCTGTGTTAGCATGTACAAGATGACATGTCGCTTAAGGACCATAAATGTATGTAGATATTCTCCATGATAAAGACACACATTTTGCTGCTGGCTATCTTTGTATACAGCTGATAGATCCTCAAAGGTCAACTGAATCTTCCATAAAGTGTATGGAAGAACCTTGTTGTGGCTGTCAATTATTTGATGGCAGTAACAGATAAACACTACAACAACAAGTCTAACATAGCCTGGTTGCAGTATTGCATCCATCAATGTTATTTATTTTTTTACACATAATTGGACTACACTTGTGACTCAGATGCTACCTCTTAGCCATTTCCATATCATACTATGTCTGTCACCACCTTACATGGTGATCCACTGCAGCTGAGTCCAATAAGTCCATTTGTTAATCTCTAAGGGTGGGAGCCAAGTATCTCCTTGCCAGGGGCAAGAACCCTACTTTGCATTCATTGACTGCTAGAAGACCTAACAAACCTATTTTTTCTCTTGAGAGATGAAAGTCAGGCAGTATGGAATGGGTCACTCTATAGCATTAAATAGATGCCCACCTGTCCCCCTAAAGCTTCTATACCTTACTGCCACTGCCTCAAACTCCACTAATGATGCCCACCTCTAAGGAGTACACATACCTCCACAGACAAGCTTTTCCTGTCTGTTAATGTAGGCTTCAGTACACAGCAGGCACATGCTCTGCAGATGCTACAGCTACAGATTCTCCTAAGTTCACCCATGTGGTCAGCAAGAGCAATCCATCTCCTGATATGCAGGGTGAGCCAGCATCAGCCACTAGCTTCCATCCTTCCTGGCAGAGTTCCCCTCTAGGGCCTATGCTTCTCATTAAACATTGGGACATAATCAGAGCTTCACCCCTCTGTGCCACATTTTATTCTGAACTAAAGAGGTCACATGGAACTAAGTAAGTTATTGGAGTTTGCTTGGCAGATTATGACAAAATAGCTTTTATGCTTTTACAACAGATAAAGTATCTGAATTCCAAAAGTATCTTATTTCTTAAACATAAAATGCTGACAAAGCATGTATAAGCACCTATAAGCATGTGTAAGCATGTATTTCAAAAACATTGGACTTCTTCATATATATATATATATCTATATATATATATATATATATATATATATATATATATATATATATATATATATATATGGGCCTACTTCATTTGATCGAAAGACCATTTGACCTAAACCCATTTGATCTGTACTTTGTGTTATTTTCTTCTTTTAAAGGAAACTAGCTGGGGGGGGCTTTGCCCCCCACACTGCCCAACGTGGGGGGCTGTGCCCCCCCAACTATATATACCAACTCCAGGGTCGCTCGACATTGGGGAGGGGGACAAATCCCAGATTTATGCCTTGAATCCTGGTTTTCTATCAAATGAAATTTCGATCAAATGGGTTTAGGTCAAATGGTCTTTCGATCAAATGAAGTAGACCCCACACACATATATATATATATATATATATATATATATATATATATATATATATATATATATATATATATATATATTAGAATGCTTTTTTCTCAACATGACTGTAATTGCAGCAAGTAATGTTTAGTCTTTCTTCTTTGCAGACAGTGAATAAAGAAGCTAGTCCTAAACATCTCTGATGTGTTATAACCCAAAGATTAATAAAATAACTGCATAATATCTGCATAATAGTTTTATGAGCTATTGTACTGCTTCTGACTGCAGGGCTGTTTCTCTGTAACACGTCTAACACTTCAGTCTGCTTCTTCATGACTGTGTGTATCTGGCTTGGAAGACTGCAAATTGCTAAATGTAATCTAAAGAGAATGATAGTGATGTGCTTTTATGCCTGACTAACAATCTGTTTCTGGCCTATCAAATCTGCAGAAATTATGCTACTGTGATGAAATAAATTAGATCGAAGTCCCATGAGTATTTCTCAAATGCATTACCATCATATTAAGTGGCTCTTATTTGAAATTTCTGATATTACTCAGAACTGTACCTCAGGAGAAGTATTAGCTGTTCTCTTTCTAGTTATTAAAATATGGAAGTCAATGATCACATTTCAGGTCATTGAAATCAACTATTCATTGAATGAGGCAGCATAATATATTGATTATAAGCACTCAACTGCAGTCTCATGCAGTGGTGTTAAAATTATATACACACTACTTACATTTGACACAATCATATCTGAGATTCTTATTTCAAAAGTCAGTCATTTATTTATGCCTTTCTTACAAGTGCCCTTCATGCTAAACAAATTGCATTTTTTCTTAACATTTTTCAAAAATGTTATGTTTTGTAGAAGCAGTAATAAGTTTGTAAGAATCTAAGTAAAGTCTGCTATATAGAGCTGCACACAAATTGTCTAGAGAAGGGATTAAGTATTTGGAATAATTTGATTCTATGGTTGTAATAGCCCTAACTAAAAAATGATGTATGTATTTTTTATTTGTGCAGTGAGCAGCATTTGAATAGATGTGTGAATTTAATAAATATTTTTATTTAAGCTTATACATCGCACAATTAACTTTTCGTCTTAGGATAAGAGACGTCATCAGAATAAAAAGTGCCCCATGTTCGGTAATCACTTTATATGCCCATAACACTCAATTAATAAATTCATTAAGATAATTAAATCACAGTTTGTCAGATCTTAAAGGTACATGAAAAGAAAAACATAAAAAAGTGTAAGAGAGTGTCATTTTAAATGTAAACCCATGTTCTGAAAGTTGTTCATTTCTGCTATTACAAAAATAACTATAAAATATTGTTTAAATATAAATACCATGTCTTTAAAAGTATAACCTATTTAAAATAATGTAATATTGATGAAAAACTCTTGTTAAAAACTTGTTCAACAAAGTAGAATAAAAATAATGTAGAATAAAAACAATTGGTTTGTTGCAGGGTTACGTGCATATAAGTTGTGGAAAAATCAGCTGGAAATATTAAAAAAATATATATTCATTAATATTTATTAGCCCTCTGTTTTAACACCGGTATTAAAGACAAGCTGTTGTTAATACTTGGGGGATGTGTTGCGTTCAGTTTAATTTGACAACTTAACTCCCTTACCTCAAGATGGCCCATCCATGCCCCACCTCTTGGGTCGGTGGTGACTATTTCTAAATAATGATAAAAAAAATTTGAAACCAGGACATAGGGTAGAATGTTTGAATAGGGCATTACTTGAATTCGATGTCATGATGTCATAGTTGTGCTTGTAAATTCTCTTTTTAAGTTGCGTCTCAGTTTTGCTTATGTAGAAGGCTGAACAGGTGGGACAGGTAGCCAAATATACCACTCCTTTGTTCAGACAATTACCATCCTGAGAGTAAATAGTGGTTTTAGCCTGGTAATTTAGTTGACTAACAGGTTGAGCAAAAATGTATTTACACTGAGCAGAACTAGCATATTTTCTAGTGCCCCTGTTGGTTCTATTTTTGCTCTTAATAGACTCTAACATATTTTTTTATTGTAGGCCTTTTTATATATGAATAAAGGTTTAGGGCCCATAGTCTGTTGTCACTGGTTAAAATGCCCCAGTATTTGTTAACAATATTTTTGATGATGTGGGACCCTGTGCAGTATTGTAATGTAAATGCCCTGGTAAAATCACATTTCTGTCCTGGTGGATCCATTTGATAATCCGTCACCTCCACCTCCTGATCTCTATCATAGGTGGTGCTATTCATGGATTTTCTATTGGGTGGGTCATTTAACCATATGCCTAGTAATGGTTAATATTTCTTTCCTCCAATTATTAAAATTCTCATCACTAATGGCTTTCACTAGGGGCCAGTGATGCTCCCTCTCTAGAAACATACTTTCAATTATTTCTTTTCAATGTCAAACACTTCTCTGATAGCATTCTGGCTAATCTTACAAATTGACCTTTTACCAAACTCTTCTTTTGGGAAAGGGGATGAGCACTGTGAAAGTGAAGATATGTATTGGAGAAGACAGGCTTTCTACAGTAGATGAAAATCCATCAGCCTTCTTACTGAGCAAAATGTCCAAATAATGGATCCTGTTTGAATCCAGTTGGTATATAAATTTCAAGAAATTGATAGACTGATTGATATAATTAATACATTCAGGAATACATGTGGGGTTCCCATCCCACAGGATAAAGATGTTGTCCAAAAACCTTAAATAAAGTCTGGTATCATCCTGATATGGGGAACCAAAAATAAATTGTCTTTGGCATGTTAACATTGCTAAATTTGCAAAAATGGGTGCACAAGCCACCCTCATTGATACCCCTTTTATCTGCTTGAAAATGTTGCCTTCAAACCAGATAAAGTGGTTTTCAAGGGCAATTTCCATACATTCCATTACTAGCCTAATTTGTTCAGAATCCAAGAAATCAAAACTTAATAATGCATCATTGAATATTTCTAAGCCGTCTTCCTATGGAATACTGGAAAGGAGGTCAACTACATTAATGGTTAAAAAGGTGTGATCTTTTGTGCCAATATGAGGGTTATATCCTCCTGAAAAAATCCCATGAATCTTTTACTATATGGATATGGGTATCTTGAAGTAGTTTTAATAATTTGTAAATGTATAGGGCAAAGGGATGTGTTTTAGCCCCTCCTGCTGATACTATAGGTCTAAAGGGGATGTTTTAAGTCTTTATATAACTTAGGAATACTGAAAAAAAATGGTATCCTTGGATTACGTTTTTTTTTTTAAATTGTATGCAGTGAAATCCAAACCATGTTGCAATAAGTCGTCATCTAAAAACTTATACATTTTACAATAGGACAAGTTTACTTCCTTGAAAGAAGTGATAGTGTAGGCTTCACTCTCATATAATATTTTTAGCATCTCTCCTGAATACCTTAAATTAAGAACCCCCCCCCATCCGATTTCATAGTGCAGGTGGAGTGTTTTTTTTTTAATCTCTTCTAATTGTTTAAATTCATCTTTTGTTGAATTGCTTTCTGGATTTCATATTCCTTTCTGCATACTTTTTATGAAGGTCATATTCATGTATATTGGAAAAGACTTGAACAGTGGGGGTAACATTGCAAAATATTTTTTCTTTAGATTTAAATAATTACAATATTTGCAGTAATTAGGGTCCCATCATTATAACAGCACCATGGTACTGAACAGCTAAATTAATTTTCCTGGTAAATAGTTTAAATTCAATTAAAGTGTTAGTAAAGTTATAGCTAGGTGTAGGGACAAACATAACCCCCTTTTCAAAAAGTGAAAAAAGTTAATCAGTTATAGTAAAACCACTATAATTATATATAGCAAAATTATTTCTGTTAAGTACTACAGGGTTGGGTTTGGACTGCAATCTACCACAGATGACCAATTATGTCTCCAGTGAGACTGCTCTGTGTAAGGTAGACTAAAGAAAACATTTTAAAATGTGCCCTTTTCTCCACTGTAATGCAATCTCAGAGTTGGTATATATAGTTGAGGGGTGCAGGTGGTGTAGACCCCCACCTTCATGAGTTACTTCCTTGCTGTTGGTCAAATATTACCTTGCAATGATTTTTTTTAATGATGATTTCACTCATTGATGAAAGCAATGTTCTGAGATTACTTTTCATGGAATAGCCATTCAATTAAGTTTTTCTTCTATGTGTGAATATAGATGCAGATAAAAGAAGCTGTTTTTTTAGGTGAGCTGGGTATCAGAGATACTTCATCAGTGGAGCATACAAAGTAAAAGGAATGAGAACACTAAATAAGGGAATGACAGCAAACAAAAAAGTTACTCAACACAATCTTAAACAGATAAAGGAGTCTGAAATGAGAGATGAAGAAATGTACAAGAACATTAGAGCAATATTGATGAAACTTAAGTCATTCTCAAGTCTTGATGAGTAATTTCACAAGGTTGATCCTGTTTTTACAAAATCTCACCAAGACAACACTGATATATAGACTGTATTTTATATAGCATATTATGGAGAGAGGTAGGTTAAAAAATAAAAATGAATCCTTGGTGCACAAGTTCCAGGATAAAAAAATGCCCAATCCTGGTATGTGCACAAGTACCAGGACTGGAAAAAACAATAGTGTAGAATCCTCAAGACATGGAAACATTCCTACAATGGGGTTAGGCCAGGCTCAGTGGGAGTATGGTCCCATGTTGTTGAAGGAAGTAATAGCCCATAAAAATCACAAAAACTGAAAGGCCAAAAAAACAACCATAAAGATGACAGAAGAGAATATTGAGGAAAAGAAAGAAATTATATACCGTTACTATTATGAAAGAAGGCCAGAATTCCCATAATATATTCAAAAATAAGAAGAGCTAAATTAGATGAAAGAGAAATGCTTGCACTAGAAAAACTGTTGAAAGCTTCAAATAAAAATTTATGTTCAACAGATCCATGAAAAGCGTTACACAGACGAAGAAATGTTTGGTTACCTGGAAAAAGAAATGGCAGAGGAAGTGACAAAGAACAAAACCTAGAGATTTCTAAAAGGTATAAAAAAGCAATATGGACATGGGAAAGAAAAAGAAGTCTGATATGATACAATATTTATGCAAAGTAAAAACTTAATCAATACTAAAAAGCAGCTCCAAAGACAAGTGAGGAGAAATACAGGCAAAGGCACCCATACATGGAAAATTTTGCAATTCAAAAAATAAGAAAACAGAGGGAGAAAGAAGAAAAGAGTACTAGTAATTGAGAAGTTAAGGAAACAGAAATTGAAATTATTGATTACCAGTGAAGTGAAGGATTTAGTTTGTTGAAAATCCAACTCAGGTAACCTGACAGCATGATGAAACAATGATTCCCATGATTTAGGAGAAACAGGTGGAACAGGAAGCATCTAATCACTTGTCACATGATGATGCCCTGGAGCCTTCAGAAGGAAACTAGAACAAAAGTTCAGTTGGAGATGCATAGGAAGGGAAGGAGTAGGAAACAGTGGCAGCTCTGACACAGGCAATGATATGGAGTGATGGGGCAATAAGTCCCTATATGAAGGAGGAAGGGATAATGCATGATGCAGCTGAAGAGGATATGTCACAAGGAGACATTCCAGAACTTTCTGTAGAATGTCTGTAGGAAACAGGGAGCAAGGAATGTGTCCTTATTTTAGAAGAAAATGATTTAAGTGAAGAGTTGCTTAATTTAACAGAGATGGGTAGACATAAAGACTGATGAAAGAAATAGATTGTAGAAAATAAATAACACCCGAAATGTTAGAAGTTTGATAAAGGAGATGGGTACAGTAATCAAGACCATTAATAAAAATTCATGTGATTTAACATAAGTAAAAAGGATGTATTACAGTGCAGCTAAACTAATAGTGGATAAATACAGAGTAAAAAGAGAAAGGAAGGGAAGAAATAAAATGTGTTCATGAAAGCATGAAATGGAGAAAACTGTAAAGCAATTAAGACAAGGAGTGTCACTATTAAAAAAAATATGGAAGAGGGAGTAGACCAACAAAAATACTTAGAAAGGCAAATGTGATTAAAGCAATGTACAGTATTAGAACAGAACAGAATCTATCATACATTATTGCAAACAATAAATGAAACATATCAGTAGAGGCAGGAAAACTTAGAAGAAATGCAGATAAATATAAAGGAAAAGTGCAAAATAAGCAATTCATTGATGACCTAAAAACATTTTGTAGAGAACTGGGAAATAAAGCAAAAGGAACAGAAACACCACCTAAAAAAGAAGAAATAGACACATTTTGGAGAAATATTTATGAAGACTATGAACCTATGAACCTATAAGACTCTCCCAGGATTCAATAAAGTCCTTGTAGGCTCCATGTAGAGCCTACACGAAATGTATCCATGTACATGGCCATGATCTTCCCTTGGCAGAACACCATGCTAAGGGAGGTCAGAACAACATAGATATTGAATCCATGTAAGACTGACTGCACTCCCACATACCTTTCAGCCCATTAACCTTGATGGAAAGGTCTACAAGACATTTTATTTTACTAAGTTGGAATTTTTTCATTTTTTACCCTTATGTGCTTGTTTGTGTGATGTGCCACATTATTTAGCTATGCTTAGAGCTGCACATTTATGCATTAGATATAAACTAGACAGCTAAAAATAGAAACCAGATGCATTTAATCATCATAGTTCTGTAGTGCTTAGCACCACTCAAACCCATGCAGTGAAGCTGCGCTACACTTACAGGCACCTTCACAGTATATCTGAAGATATATGAGATTCCTTCACTCTCCCAGTGGCTAGACAGGTTGTGTCATGACCTCCAGTGTAGTAGGTCCTGGAATTGAGTCTTGGGCAGCAATACCTTTTACATGTACTGCTGTGAAACTGTGTCAGGTGACTGAAACATCAGTTCACTTTAAATTTAATAAATTTAGAAAAGTTGCACGATGCTAAGCATTGCTTAAGCAAGGGTAACAGTCTTTTCCTGTTTGCCCATTGCTAAGCTTCACTTAAACATGGATTGTGCAAGTTTGAGTGATGCTATGCAATGCAGCACATTTTTGAAAGTTACAGTATGACTCACAATGGCAGGAGTGCAGCCTGTTTAATGGGCAATACGTAGGAATTTCACATTATTCCTTGGAGCCTGATCTTGAGTATGAATATGGCTGCTGTAGGGGAAGGTGTGCAGTTTAGGGCACAATGGTGGGGTGTGCAAGAATCTAGGGTTTTCATTGGACTCCTGGTAGAGCACTATGGACCCTGGCTGCTGCAGGGCAACTATCAGGGATCAGAATGTAAGTCTGCAGCCTGGAACAGTTTGGCCAAGGACCTGACCAGTGCAACTGGTATCCCCAGCACTGGTGAGCAATGTCTTCACTCTTATGATGACTTCTATCAAAGGAAGAAGGGTACCTTGGATCACTGAATCCAAGAGGCATGGGGGGGCACCCCACAGTTACAGGATGGTATAAATAGCTTCACTATACCACCTCCCTCAGATGAAACTGGCAACTATCATGAGCTCTACACCAGTGCTTTATACAAACATCTGTATAACTACACTGACTCAGCCATACTTGGTAGGACAAAAACAAGCTCCGCAAGGAAGAGCAAACCTGCCTGGTGGGCAAGTGCCATAAAAAGGCTTTATAATAACAGGAAGAAATTACTGTCTAACAGTAAAAGGGATGCAGCCCTCTTAAACTGGAAACAATCCCTCCTCAGCTTGAACAAGCAAATAAGACATCTTTTGAAGTCCTCCTAAGCAAACTATGAGTCCAAATTAACTTTCTCAACAAAGAAAAACCACAAGACATTCTATAGTTATATCAGTAACCTAAAAGGACAGGCCCAGCTTTGTGCCAAACTGGAAATTAATGATACCACATACAATGAGCCTGTGGGCATAGCTAACATGTTTGCTGACAGGTTCTGTAAAAACATCACTCTCCTGTCCCCACCACGCATACCCCATGATATTCCTACCACCTGTCCCCTATCTTGTAATGCTAAAGAGCAGGTTGTAAATGCCCTCTCTAAGGCCCAGAAGCATAGCATCTATGCGACCTGATAACATCCCAGGCTGCGTCCTTCATGGGCTCCAACATGAATTAGCAACACCATTGGGTACTCTTTTCAATCATTGTCTAAGCACCAGCTTCTTACCTGCTGAATGTTATACAGTCACTGTTATTCCCTTGCACAAAGGTGGTGTGTTCACTGACCTGGGGAACTATAGACCTATTAGCCTGACTAGCCTTATCTGCAAGGCCAGGGAGCAAATCATCATGGACCTTATCAACAAA